>NW_027365918.1:0-87877 GCF_046119375.1 Phyllobates terribilis
GAAAAACATGTTTTTCAATGGCAAAAATCAATGAATATTGTAAATGCACAAACAGTAATATCTCCACATTGCAAGGTGCAATTCTGAAATTTTTTGCTTTTTCCTGCTCCTCTTAGCATGATAAAGAAGATTCAAAGAGAGTGAGGTGCCAGCTCCTTTCATTCAGTCAGTAGCTTCAAACATTTCTGGTATATGAATAACATGTTTTTCAATGGCAAAAATCAATGAATATTGTAAATGCACAAACAGTAATTTCTCCGCATTGCAAGGAGCAATTCTGAAATTTTTTGCTTTTTCCTGCTAATCCTAGCATGATAAAGAAGATTCAAAGAGAGTGAGATGCCAGCTCCTTTCATTCAGTCAGTAGCTTCAAACATTTCTGGTATATGAAAAACATGTTTTTCAATGGCAAAAATCAATGAATATTGTAAATGCACAAACAGTAATATCTCCACATTGCACGGTGCAATTCTGAAATTTTTAGCTTTTTCCTGTTAATCCTAGCATGATAAAGAAGATTCAAAGAGAGTGAGATGCCAGCTCCTTTCATTCAGTCAGTAGCTTCAAACATTTCTGGTATATGAAAAACATGTTTTTCAATGGCAAAAATCAATGAATATTGTAAATGCACAAACAGTAATATCTCCACATTGCAAGGTGCAATTCTGAAATTTTTTGCTTTTTCCTGTTAATCCTAGCATGATAAAGAAGATTCAAAGAGAGTGAGATGCCAGCTCCTTTCATTCAGTCAGTAGCTTCAAACATTTCTGGTATATGAAAAACATGTTTTTCAATGGCAAAAATCAATGAATATTGTAAATGCACAAACAGTAATATCTCCACATTGCAAGGTGCAATTCTGAAATTTTTAGCTTTTTCCTGCTAATCCTAGCATGATAAAGAAGATTCAAAGAGAGTGAGATGCCAGCTCCTTTCATTCAGTCAGTAGCTTCAAACATTTCTGGTATATGAAAAACATGTTTTTCAATGGCAAAAATCAATGAATATTGTAAATGCACAAACAGTAATATCTCCACATTGCACGGTGCAATTCTGAAATTTTTAGCTTTTTCCTGTTAATCCTAGCATGATAAAGAAGATTCAAAGAGAGTGAGATGCCAGCTCCTTTCATTCAGTCAGTAGCTTCAAACATTTCTGGTATATGAAAAACATGTTTTTCAATGGCAAAAATCAATGAATATTGTAAATGCACAAACAGTAATATCTCCACATTGCAAGGTGCAATTCTGAAATTTTTTGCTTTTTCCTGCTAATCCTAGCATGATAAAGAAGATTCAAAGAGAGTGAGATGCCAGCTCCTTTCATTCAGTCAGTAGCTTCAAACATTTCTGGTATATGAAAAACATGTTTTTCAATGGCAAAAATCAATGAATATTGTAAATGCACAAACAGTAATATCTCCACATTGCACGGTGCAATTCTGAAATTTTTAGCTTTTTCCTGTTAATCCTAGCATGATAAAGAAGATTCAAAGAGAGTGAGATGCCAGCTCCTTTCATTCAGTCAGTAGCTTCAAACATTTCTGGTATATGAAAAACATGTTTTTCAATGGAAAAAATCAATGAATATTGTAAATGCACAAACAGTAATATCTCCACATTGCAAGGTGCAATTCTGAAATTTTTTGCTTTTTCCTGTTAATCCTAGCATGATAAAGAAGATTCAAAGAGAGTGAGATGCCAGCTCCTTTCATTCAGTCAGTAGCTTCAAACATTTCTGGTATATGAAAAACATGTTTTTCAATGGCAAAAATCAATGAATATTGTAAATGCACAAACAGTAATATCTCCACATTGCACGGTGCAATTCTGAAATTTTTAGCTTTTTCCTGTTAATCCTAGCATGATAAAGAAGATTCAAAGAGAGTGAGATGCCAGCTCCTTTCATTCAGTCAGTAGCTTCAAACATTTCTGGTATATGAAAAACATGTTTTTCAATGGCAAAAATCAATGAATATTGTAAATGCACAAACAGTAATATCTCCACATTGCAAGGTGCAATTCTGAAATTTTTTGCTTTTTCCTGTTAATCCTAGCATGATAAAGAAGATTCAAAGAGAGTGAGATGCCAGCTCCTTTCATTCAGTCAGTAGCTTCAAACATTTCTGGTATATGAAAAACGTTTTTCAATGGCAAAAATCAATGAATATTGTAAATGCACAAACAGTAATATCTCCACATTGCAAGGTGCAATTCTGAAATTTTTTGCTTTTTCCTGTTAATCCTAGCATGATAAAGAAGATTCAAAGAGAGTGAGATGCCAGCTCCTTTCATTCAGTCAGTAGCTTCAAACATTTCTGGTATATGAAAAACGTTTTTCAATGGCAAAAATCAATGAATATTGTAAATGCACAAACAGTAATATCTCCACATTGCAAGGTGCAATTCTGAAATTTTTTGCTTTTTCCTGTTAATCCTAGCATGATAAAGAAGATTCAAAGAGAGTGAGATGCCAGCTCCTTTCATTCAGTCAGTAGCTTCAAACATTTCTGGTATATGAAAAACATGTTTTTCAATGGCAAAAATCAATGAATATTGTAAATGCACAAACAGTAATATCTCCACATTGCACGGTGCAATTCTGAAATTTTTAGCTTTTTCCTGTTAATCCTAGCATGATAAAGAAGATTCAAAGAGAGTGAGATGCCAGCTCCTTTCATTCAGTCAGTAGCTTCAAACATTTCTGGTATATGAAAAACATGTTTTTCAATGGCAAAAATCAATGAATATTGTAAATGCACAAACAGTAATATCTCCACATTGCAAGGTGCAATTCTGAAATTTTTTGCTTTTTCCTGTTAATCCTAGCATGATAAAGAAGATTCAAAGAGAGTGAGATGCCAGCTCCTTTCATTCAGTCAGTAGCTTCAAACATTTCTGGTATATGAAAAACGTTTTTCAATGGCAAAAATCAATGAATATTGTAAATGCACAAACAGTAATATCTCCACATTGCAAGGTGCAATTCTGAAATTTTTTGCTTTTTCCTGCTAATCCTAGCATGATAAAGAAGATTCAAAGAGAGTGAGATGCCAGCTCCTTTCATTCAGTCAGTAGCTTCAAACATTTCTGGTATATGAAAAACATGTTTTTCAATGGCAAAAATCAATGAATATTGTAAATGCACAAACAGTAATATCTCCACATTGCAAGGTGCAATTCTGAAATTTTTTGCTTTTTCCTGCTAATCCTAGCATGATAAAGAAGATTCAAAGAGAGTGAGATGCCAGCTCCTTTCATTCAGTCAGTAGCTTCAAACATTTCTGGTATATGAAAAACATGTTTTTCAATGGCAAAAATCAATGAATATTGTAAATGCACAAACAGTAATATCTCCACATTGCACGGTGCAATTCTGAAATTTTTAGCTTTTTCCTGTTAATCCTAGCATGATAAAGAAGATTCAAAGAGAGTGAGATGCCAGCTCCTTTCATTCAGTCAGTAGCTTCAAACATTTCTGGTATATGAAAAACATGTTTTTCAATGGAAAAAAATCAATGAATATTGTAAATGCACAAACAGTAATATCTCCACATTGCAAGGTGCAATTCTGAAATTTTTTGCTTTTTCCTGTTAATCCTAGCATGATAAAGAAGATTCAAAGAGAGTGAGATGCCAGCTCCTTTCATTCAGTCAGTAGCTTCAAACATTTCTGGTATATGAAAAACATGTTTTTCAATGGCAAAAATCAATGAATATTGTAAATGCACAAACAGTAATATCTCCACATTGCACGGTGCAATTCTGAAATTTTTAGCTTTTTCCTGTTAATCCTAGCATGATAAAGAAGATTCAAAGAGAGTGAGATGCCAGCTCCTTTCATTCAGTCAGTAGCTTCAAACATTTCTGGTATATGAAAAACATGTTTTTCAATGGCAAAAATCAATGAATATTGTAAATGCACAAACAGTAATATCTCCACATTGCAAGGTGCAATTCTGAAATTTTTTGCTTTTTCCTGTTAATCCTAGCATGATAAAGAAGATTCAAAGAGAGTGAGATGCCAGCTCCTTTCATTCAGTCAGTAGCTTCAAACATTTCTGGTATATGAAAAACGTTTTTCAATGGCAAAAATCAATGAATATTGTAAATGCACAAACAGTAATATCTCCACATTGCAAGGTGCAATTCTGAAATTTTTTGCTTTTTCCTGTTAATCCTAGCATGATAAAGAAGATTCAAAGAGAGTGAGATGCCAGCTCCTTTCATTCAGTCAGTAGCTTCAAACATTTCTGGTATATGAAAAACGTTTTTCAATGGCAAAAATCAATGAATATTGTAAATGCACAAACAGTAATATCTCCACATTGCAAGGTGCAATTCTGAAATTTTTTGCTTTTTCCTGTTAATCCTAGCATGATAAAGAAGATTCAAAGAGAGTGAGATGCCAGCTCCTTTCATTCAGTCAGTAGCTTCAAACATTTCTGGTATATGAAAAACATGTTTTTCAATGGCAAAAATCAATGAATATTGTAAATGCACAAACAGTAATATCTCCACATTGCACGGTGCAATTCTGAAATTTTTAGCTTTTTCCTGTTAATCCTAGCATGATAAAGAAGATTCAAAGAGAGTGAGATGCCAGCTCCTTTCATTCAGTCAGTAGCTTCAAACATTTCTGGTATATGAAAAACATGTTTTTCAATGGCAAAAATCAATGAATATTGTAAATGCACAAACAGTAATAATATCTCCACATTGCAAGGTGCAATTCTGAAATTTTTTGCTTTTTCCTGTTAATCCTAGCATGATAAAGAAGATTCAAAGAGAGTGAGATGCCAGCTCCTTTCATTCAGTCAGTAGCTTCAAACATTTCTGGTATATGAAAAACGTTTTTCAATGGCAAAAATCAATGAATATTGTAAATGCACAAACAGTAATATCTCCACATTGCAAGGTGCAATTCTGAAATTTTTTGCTTTTTCCTGCTAATCCTAGCATGATAAAGAAGATTAAAAGAGAGTGAGATGCCAGCTCCTTTCATTCAGTCAGTAGCTTCAAACATTTCTGGTATATGAAAAACATGTTTTTCAATGGCAAAAATCAATGAATATTGTAAATGCACAAACAGTAATATCTCCACATTGCAAGGTGCAATTCTGAAATTTTTTGCTTTTTCCTGCTAATCCTAGCATGATAAAGAAGATTCAAAGAGAGTGAGATGCCAGCTCCTTTCATTCAGTCAGTAGCTTCAAACATTTCTGGTATATGAAAAACATGTTTTTCAATGGCAAAAATCAATGAATATTGTAAATGCACAAACAGTAATATCTCCACATTGCACGGTGCAATTCTGAAATTTTTAGCTTTTTCCTGTTAATCCTAGCATGATAAAGAAGATTCAAAGAGAGTGAGATGCCAGCTCCTTTCATTCAGTCAGTAGCTTCAAACATTTCTGGTATATGAAAAACATGTTTTTCAATGGCAAAAATCAATGAATATTGTAAATGCACAAACAGTAATATCTCCACATTGCAAGGTGCAATTCTGAAATTTTTTGCTTTTTCCTGTTAATCCTAGCATGATAAAGAAGATTCAAAGAGAGTGAGATGCCAGCTCCTTTCATTCAGTCAGTAGCTTCAAACATTTCTGGTATATGAAAAACATGTTTTTCAATGGCAAAAATCAATGAATATTGTAAATGCACAAACAGTAATATCTCCACATTGCAAGGTGCAATTCTGAAATTTTTTGCTTTTTCCTGCTAATCCTAGCATGATAAAGAAGATTCAAAGAGAGTGAGATGCCAGCTCCTTTCATTCAGTCAGTAGCTTCAAACATTTCTGGTATATGAAAAACATGTTTTTCAATGGCAAAAATCAATGAATATTGTAAATGCACAAACAGTAATATCTCCACATTGCACGTGCAATTCTGAAATTTTTAGCTTTTTCCTGTTAATCCTAGCATGATAAAGAAGATTCAAAGAGAGTGAGATGCCAGCTCCTTTCATTCAGTCAGTAGCTTCAAACATTTCTGGTATATGAAAAACATGTTTTTCAATGGCAAAAATCAATGAATATTGTAAATGCACAAACAGTAATATCTCCACATTGCAAGGTGCAATTCTGAAATTTTTTGCTTTTTCCTGTTAATCCTAGCATGATAAAGAAGATTCAAAGAGAGTGAGATGCCAGCTCCTTTCATTCAGTCAGTAGCTTCAAACATTTCTGGTATATGAAAAACATGTTTTTCAATGGCAAAAATCAATGAATATTGTAAATGCACAAACAGTAATATCTCCACATTGCACGGTGCAATTCTGAAATTTTTAGCTTTTTCCTGTTAATCCTAGCATGATAAAGAAGATTCAAAGAGAGTGAGATGCCAGCTCCTTTCATTCAGTCAGTAGCTTCAAACATTTCTGGTATATGAAAAACATGTTTTTCAATGGCAAAAATCAATGAATATTGTAAATGCACAAACAGTAATATCTCCACATTGCAAGGTGCAATTCTGAAATTTTTTGCTTTTTCCTGTTAATCCTAGCATGATAAAGAAGATTCAAAGAGAGTGAGATGCCAGCTCCTTTCATTCAGTCAGTAGCTTCAAACATTTCTGGTATATGAAAAACGTTTTTCAATGGCAAAAATCAATGAATATTGTAAATGCACAAACAGTAATATCTCCACATTGCAAGGTGCAATTCTGAAATTTTTTGCTTTTTCCTGTTAATCCTAGCATGATAAAGAAGATTCAAAGAGAGTGAGATGCCAGCTCCTTTCATTCAGTCAGTAGCTTCAAACATTTCTGGTATATGAAAAACGTTTTTCAATGGCAAAAATCAATGAATATTGTAAATGCACAAACAGTAATATCTCCACATTGCAAGGTGCAATTCTGAAATTTTTTGCTTTTTCCTGTTAATCCTAGCATGATAAAGAAGATTCAAAGAGAGTGAGATGCCAGCTCCTTTCATTCAGTCAGTAGCTTCAAACATTTCTGGTATATGAAAAACATGTTTTTCAATGGCAAAAATCAATGAATATTGTAAATGCACAAACAGTAATATCTCCACATTGCACGGTGCAATTCTGAAATTTTTAGCTTTTTCCTGTTAATCCTAGCATGATAAAGAAGATTCAAAGAGAGTGAGATGCCAGCTCCTTTCATTCAGTCAGTAGCTTCAAACATTTCTGGTATATGAAAAACATGTTTTTCAATGGCAAAAATCAATGAATATTGTAAATGCACAAACAGTAATATCTCCACATTGCAAGGTGCAATTCTGAAATTTTTTGCTTTTTCCTGTTAATCCTAGCATGATAAAGAAGATTCAAAGAGAGTGAGATGCCAGCTCCTTTCATTCAGTCAGTAGCTTCAAACATTTCTGGTATATGAAAAACGTTTTTCAATGGCAAAAATCAATGAATATTGTAAATGCACAAACAGTAATATCTCCACATTGCAAGGTGCAATTCTGAAATTTTTTGCTTTTTCCTGCTAATCCTAGCATGATAAAGAAGATTCAAAGAGAGTGAGATGCCAGCTCCTTTCATTCAGTCAGTAGCTTCAAACATTTCTGGTATATGAAAAACATGTTTTTCAATGGCAAAAATCAATGAATATTGTAAATGCACAAACAGTAATATCTCCACATTGCAAGGTGCAATTCTGAAATTTTTTGCTTTTTCCTGCTAATCCTAGCATGATAAAGAAGATTCAAAGAGAGTGAGATGCCAGCTCCTTTCATTCAGTCAGTAGCTTCAAACATTTCTGGTATATGAAAAACATGTTTTTCAATGGCAAAAATCAATGAATATTGTAAATGCACAAACAGTAATATCTCCACATTGCACGGTGCAATTCTGAAATTTTTAGCTTTTTCCTGTTAATCCTAGCATGATAAAGAAGATTCAAAGAGAGTGAGATGCCAGCTCCTTTCATTCAGTCAGTAGCTTCAAACATTTCTGGTATATGAAAAACATGTTTTTCAATGGCAAAAATCAATGAATATTGTAAATGCACAAACAGTAATATCTCCACATTGCAAGGTGCAATTCTGAAATTTTTTGCTTTTTCCTGTTAATCCTAGCATGATAAAGAAGATTCAAAGAGAGTGAGATGCCAGCTCCTTTCATTCAGTCAGTAGCTTCAAACATTTCTGGTATATGAAAAACATGTTTTTCAATGGCAAAAATCAATGAATATTGTAAATGCACAAACAGTAATATCTCCACATTGCAAGGTGCAATTCTGAAATTTTTTGCTTTTTCCTGCTAATCCTAGCATGATAAAGAAGATTCAAAGAGAGTGAGATGCCAGCTCCTTTCATTCAGTCAGTAGCTTCAAACATTTCTGGTATATGAAAAACATGTTTTTCAATGGCAAAAATCAATGAATATTGTAAATGCACAAACAGTAATATCTCCACATTGCACGGTGCAATTCTGAAATTCTTAGCTTTTTCCTGTTAATCCTAGCATGATAAAGAAGATTCAAAGAGAGTGAGATGCCAGCTCCTTTCATTCAGTCAGTAGCTTCAAACATTTCTGGTATATGAAAAACATGTTTTTCAATGGCAAAAATCAATGAATATTGTAAATGCACAAACAGTAATATCTCCACATTGCACGGTGCAATTCTGAAATTTTTAGCTTTTTCCTGTTAATCCTAGCATGATAAAGAAGATTCAAAGAGAGTGAGATGCCAGCTCCTTTCATTCAGTCAGTAGCTTCAAACATTTCTGGTATATGAAAAACGTTTTTCAATGGCAAAAATCAATGAATATTGTAAATGCACAAACAGTAATATCTCCACATTGCAAGGTGCAATTCTGAAATTTTTTGCTTTTTCCTGCTAATCCTAGCATGATAAAGAAGATTCAAAGAGAGTGAGATGCCAGCTCCTTTCATTCAGTCAGTAGCTTCAAACATTTCTGGTATATGAAAAACATGTTTTTCAATGGCAAACATCAATGAATATTGTAAATGCACAAACAGTAATATCTCCACATTGCAAGGTGCAATTCTGAAATTTTTTGCTTTTTCCTGCTAATCCTAGCATGATAAAGAAGATTCAAAGAGAGTGAGATGCCAGCTCCTTTCATTCAGTCAGTAGCTTCAAACATTTCTGGTATATGAAAAACATGTTTTTCAATGGCAAAAATCAATGAATATTGTAAATGCACAAACAGTAATATCTCCACATTGCACGGTGCAATTCTGAAATTTTTAGCTTTTTCCTGTTAATCCTAGCATGATAAAGAAGATTCAAAGAGAGTGAGATGCCAGCTCCTTTCATTCAGTCAGTAGCTTCAAACATTTCTGGTATATGAAAAACATGTTTTTCAATGGCAAAAATCAATGAATATTGTAAATGCACAAACAGTAATATCTCCACATTGCAAGGTGCAATTCTGAAATTTTTTGCTTTTTCCTGTTAATCCTAGCATGATAAAGAAGATTCAAAGAGAGTGAGATGCCAGCTCCTTTCATTCAGTCAGTAGCTTCAAACATTTCTGGTATATGAAAAACATGTTTTTCAATGGCAAAAATCAATGAATATTGTAAATGCACAAACAGTAATATCTCCACATTGCAAGGTGCAATTCTGAAATTTTTTGCTTTTTCCTGCTAATCCTAGCATGATAAAGAAGATTCAAAGAGAGTGAGATGCCAGCTCCTTTCATTCAGTCAGTAGCTTCAAACATTTCTGGTATATGAAAAACATGTTTTTCAATGGCAAAAATCAATGAATATTGTAAATGCACAAACAGTAATATCTCCACATTGCACGGTGCAATTCTGAAATTCTTAGCTTTTTCCTGTTAATCCTAGCATGATAAAGAAGATTCAAAGAGAGTGAGATGCCAGCTCCTTTCATTCAGTCAGTAGCTTCAAACATTTCTGGTATATGAAAAACATGTTTTTCAATGGCAAAAATAAATGAATATTGTAAATGCACAAACAGTAATATCTCCACATTGCAAGGTGCAATTCTGAAATTTTTTGCTTTTTCCTGCTAATCCTAGCATGATAAAGATTCAAAGAGAGTGAGATGCCAGCTCCTTTCATTCAGTCAGTAGCTTCAAACATTTCTGGTATATGAAAAACATGTTTTTCAATGGCAAAAATCAATGAATATTGTAAATGCACAAACAGTAATATCTCCACATTGCACGGTGCAATTCTGAAATTTTTAGCTTTTTCCTGTTAATCCTAGCATGATAAAGAAGATTCAAAGAGAGTGAGATGCCAGCTCCTTTCATTCAGTCATTAGCTTCAAACATTTCTGGTATATGAAAAACATGTTTTTCAATGGCAAAAATCAATGAATATTGTAAATGCACAAACAGTAATATCTCCACATTGCACGGTGCAATTCTGAAATTTTTAGCTTTTTCCTGTTAATCCTAGCATGATAAAGAAGATTCAAAGAGAGTGAGATGCCAGCTCCTTTCATTCAGTCAGTAGCTTCAAACATTTCTGGTATATGAAAAACATGTTTTTCAATGGCAAAAATCAATGAATATTGTAAATGCACAAACAGTAATATCTCCACATTGCACGGTGCAATTCTGAAATTTTTAGCTTTTTCCTGTTAATCCTAGCATGATAAAGAAGATTCAAAGAGAGTGAGATGCCAGCTCCTTTCATTCAGTCATTAGCTTCAAACATTTCTGGTATATGAAAAACATGTTTTTCAATGGCAAAAATCAATGAATATTGTAAATGCACAAACAGTAATATCTCCACATTGCACGGTGCAATTCTGAAATTTTTTGCTTTTTCCTGTTAATCCTAGCATGATAAAGAAGATTCAAAGAGAGTGAGATGCCAGCTCCTTTCATTCAGTCAGTAGCTTCAAACATTTCTGGTATATGAAAAACATGTTTTTCAATGGCAAAAATCAATGAATATTGTAAATGCACAAACAGTAATATCTCCACATTGCAAGGTGCAATTCTGAAATTTTTTGCTTTTTCCTGCTAATCCTAGCATGATAAAGAAGATTCAAAGAGAGTGAGATGCCAGCTCCTTTCATTCAGTCAGTAGCTTCAAACATTTCTGGTATATGAAAAACATGTTTTTCAATGGCAAAAATCAATGAATATTGTAAATGCACAAACAGTAATATCTCCACATTGCACGGTGCAATTCTGAAATTCTTAGCTTTTTCCTGTTAATCCTAGCATGATAAAGAAGATTCAAAGAGAGTGAGATGCCAGCTCCTTTCATTCAGTCAGTAGCTTCAAACATTTCTGGTATATGAAAAACATGTTTTTCAATGGCAAAAATAAATGAATATTGTAAATGCACAAACAGTAATATCTCCACATTGCAAGGTGCAATTCTGAAATTTTTTGCTTTTTCCTGCTAATCCTAGCATGATAAAGATTCAAAGAGAGTGAGATGCCAGCTCCTTTCATTCAGTCAGTAGCTTCAAACATTTCTGGTATATGAAAAACATGTTTTTCAATGGCAAAAATCAATGAATATTGTAAATGCACAAACAGTAATATCTCCACATTGCACGGTGCAATTCTGAAATTTTTAGCTTTTTCCTGTTAATCCTAGCATGATAAAGAAGATTCAAAGAGAGTGAGATGCCAGCTCCTTTCATTCAGTCATTAGCTTCAAACATTTCTGGTATATGAAAAACATGTTTTTCAATGGCAAAAATCAATGAATATTGTAAATGCACAAACAGTAATATCTCCACATTGCACGGTGCAATTCTGAAATTTTTAGCTTTTTCCTGTTAATCCTAGCATGATAAAGAAGATTCAAAGAGAGTGAGATGCCAGCTCCTTTCATTCAGTCAGTAGCTTCAAACATTTCTGGTATATGAAAAACATGTTTTTCAATGGCAAAAATCAATGAATATTGTAAATGCACAAACAGTAATATCTCCACATTGCACGGTGCAATTCTGAAATTTTTAGCTTTTTCCTGTTAATCCTAGCATGATAAAGAAGATTCAAAGAGAGTGAGATGCCAGCTCCTTTCATTCAGTCATTAGCTTCAAACATTTCTGGTATATGAAAAACATGTTTTTCAATGGCAAAAATCAATGAATATTGTAAATGCACAAACAGTAATATCTCCACATTGCACGGTGCAATTCTGAAATTTTTAGCTTTTTCCTGTTAATCCTAGCATGATAAAGAAGATTCAAAGAGAGTGAGATGCCAGCTCCTTTCATTCAGTCAGTAGCTTCAAACATTTCTGGTATATGAAAAACATGTTTTTCAATGGCAAAAATCAATGAATATTGTAAATGCACAAACAGTAATATCTCCACATTGCAAGGTGCAATTCTGAAATTTTTTGCTTTTTCCTGTTAATCCTAGCATGATAAAGAAGATTCAAAGAGAGTGAGATGCCAGCTCCTTTCATTCAGTCAGTAGCTTCAAACATTTCTGGTATATGAAAAACATGTTTTTCAATGGCAAAAATCAATGAATATTGTAAATGCACAAACAGTAATATCTCCACATTGCACGGTGCAATTCTGAAATTTTTAGCTTTTTCCTGTTAATCCTAGCATGATAAAGAAGATTCAAAGAGAGTGAGATGCCAGCTCCTTTCATTCAGTCAGTAGCTTCAAACATTTCTGGTATATGAAAAACATGTTTTTCAATGGCAAAAATCAATGAATATTGTAAATGCACAAACAGTAATATCTCCACATTGCAAGGTGCAATTCTGAAATTTTTTGCTTTTTCCTGTTAATCCTAGCATGATAAAGAAGATTCAAAGAGAGTGAGATGCCAGCTCCTTTCATTCAGTCAGTAGCTTCAAACATTTCTGGTATATGAAAAACGTTTTTCAATGGCAAAAATCAATGAATATTGTAAATGCACAAACAGTAATATCTCCACATTGCAAGGTGCAATTCTGAAATTTTTTGCTTTTTCCTGCTAATCCTAGCATGATAAAGAAGATTCAAAGAGAGTGAGATGCCAGCTCCTTTCATTCAGTCAGTAGCTTCAAACATTTCTGGTATATGAAAAACATGTTTTTCAATGGCAAAAATCAATGAATATTGTAAATGCACAAACAGTAATATCTCCACATTGCAAGGTGCAATTCTGAAATTTTTTGCTTTTTCCTGCTAATCCTAGCATGATAAAGAAGATTCAAAGAGAGTGAGATGCCAGCTCCTTTCATTCAGTCAGTAGCTTCAAACATTTCTGGTATATGAAAAACATGTTTTTCAATGGCAAAAATCAATGAATATTGTAAATGCACAAACAGTAATATCTCCACATTGCACGGTGCAATTCTGAAATTTTTAGCTTTTTCCTGTTAATCCTAGCATGATAAAGAAGATTCAAAGAGAGTGAGATGCCAGCTCCTTTCATTCAGTCAGTAGCTTCAAACATTTCTGGTATATGAAAAACATGTTTTTCAATGGCAAAAATCAATGAATATTGTAAATGCACAAACAGTAATATCTCCACATTGCAAGGTGCAATTCTGAAATTTTTTGCTTTTTCCTGTTAATCCTAGCATGATAAAGAAGATTCAAAGAGAGTGAGATGCCAGCTCCTTTCATTCAGTCAGTAGCTTCAAACATTTCTGGTATATGAAAAACATGTTTTTCAATGGCAAAAATCAATGAATATTGTAAATGCACAAACAGTAATATCTCCACATTGCAAGGTGCAATTCTGAAATTTTTTGCTTTTTCCTGCTAATCCTAGCATGATAAAGAAGATTCAAAGAGAGTGAGATGCCAGCTCCTTTCATTCAGTCAGTAGCTTCAAACATTTCTGGTATATGAAAAACATGTTTTTCAATGGCAAAAATCAATGAATATTGTAAATGCACAAACAGTAATATCTCCACATTGCACGGTGCAATTCTGAAATTCTTAGCTTTTTCCTGTTAATCCTAGCATGATAAAGAAGATTCAAAGAGAGTGAGATGCCAGCTCCTTTCATTCAGTCAGTAGCTTCAAACATTTCTGGTATATGAAAAACATGTTTTTCAATGGCAAAAATCAATGAATATTGTAAATGCACAAACAGTAATATCTCCACATTGCACGGTGCAATTCTGAAATTTTTAGCTTTTTCCTGTTAATCCTAGCATGATAAAGAAGATTCAAAGAGAGTGAGATGCCAGCTCCTTTCATTCAGTCAGTAGCTTCAAACATTTCTGGTATATGAAAAACGTTTTTCAATGGCAAAAATCAATGAATATTGTAAATGCACAAACAGTAATATCTCCACATTGCAAGGTGCAATTCTGAAATTTTTTGCTTTTTCCTGCTAATCCTAGCATGATAAAGAAGATTCAAAGAGAGTGAGATGCCAGCTCCTTTCATTCAGTCAGTAGCTTCAAACATTTCTGGTATATGAAAAACATGTTTTTCAATGGCAAACATCAATGAATATTGTAAATGCACAAACAGTAATATCTCCACATTGCAAGGTGCAATTCTGAAATTTTTTGCTTTTTCCTGCTAATCCTAGCATGATAAAGAAGATTCAAAGAGAGTGAGATGCCAGCTCCTTTCATTCAGTCAGTAGCTTCAAACATTTCTGGTATATGAAAAACATGTTTTTCAATGGCAAAAATCAATGAATATTGTAAATGCACAAACAGTAATATCTCCACATTGCACGGTGCAATTCTGAAATTTTTAGCTTTTTCCTGTTAATCCTAGCATGATAAAGAAGATTCAAAGAGAGTGAGATGCCAGCTCCTTTCATTCAGTCAGTAGCTTCAAACATTTCTGGTATATGAAAAACATGTTTTTCAATGGCAAAAATCAATGAATATTGTAAATGCACAAACAGTAATATCTCCACATTGCAAGGTGCAATTCTGAAATTTTTTGCTTTTTCCTGTTAATCCTAGCATGATAAAGAAGATTCAAAGAGAGTGAGATGCCAGCTCCTTTCATTCAGTCAGTAGCTTCAAACATTTCTGGTATATGAAAAACATGTTTTTCAATGGCAAAAATCAATGAATATTGTAAATGCACAAACAGTAATATCTCCACATTGCAAGGTGCAATTCTGAAATTTTTTGCTTTTTCCTGCTAATCCTAGCATGATAAAGAAGATTCAAAGAGAGTGAGATGCCAGCTCCTTTCATTCAGTCAGTAGCTTCAAACATTTCTGGTATATGAAAAACATGTTTTTCAATGGCAAAAATCAATGAATATTGTAAATGCACAAACAGTAATATCTCCACATTGCACGGTGCAATTCTGAAATTCTTAGCTTTTTCCTGTTAATCCTAGCATGATAAAGAAGATTCAAAGAGAGATGCCAGCTCCTTTCATTCAGTCAGTAGCTTCAAACATTTCTGGTATATGAAAAACATGTTTTTCAATGGCAAAAATCAATGAATATTGTAAATGCACAAACAGTAATATCTCCACATTGCAAGGTGCAATTCTGAAATTTTTTGCTTTTTCCTGCTAATCCTAGCATGATAAAGATTCAAAGAGAGTGAGATGCCAGCTCCTTTCATTCAGTCAGTAGCTTCAAACATTTCTGGTATATGAAAAACATGTTTTTCAATGGCAAAAATCAATGAATATTGTAAATGCACAAACAGTAATATCTCCACATTGCACGGTGCAATTCTGAAATTTTTAGCTTTTTCCTGTTAATCCTAGCATGATAAAGAAGATTCAAAGAGAGTGAGATGCCAGCTCCTTTCATTCAGTCATTAGCTTCAAACATTTCTGGTATATGAAAAACATGTTTTTCAATGGCAAAAATCAATGAATATTGTAAATGCACAAACAGTAATATCTCCACATTGCACGGTGCAATTCTGAAATTTTTAGCTTTTTCCTGTTAATCCTAGCATGATAAAGAAGATTCAAAGAGAGTGAGATGCCAGCTCCTTTCATTCAGTCAGTAGCTTCAAACATTTCTGGTATATGAAAAACATGTTTTTCAATGGCAAAAATCAATGAATATTGTAAATGCACAAACAGTAATATCTCCACATTGCACGGTGCAATTCTGAAATTTTTAGCTTTTTCCTGTTAATCCTAGCATGATAAAGAAGATTCAAAGAGAGTGAGATGCCAGCTCCTTTCATTCAGTCATTAGCTTCAAACATTTCTGGTATATGAAAAACATGTTTTTCAATGGCAAAAATCAATGAATATTGTAAATGCACAAACAGTAATATCTCCACATTGCACGGTGCAATTCTGAAATTTTTAGCTTTTTCCTGTTAATCCTAGCATGATAAAGAAGATTCAAAGAGAGTGAGATGCCAGCTCCTTTCATTCAGTCAGTAGCTTCAAACATTTCTGGTATATGAAAAACATGTTTTTCAATGGCAAAAATCAATGAATATTGTAAATGCACAAACAGTAATATCTCCACATTGCAAGGTGCAATTCTGAAATTTTTTGCTTTTTCCTGTTAATCCTAGCATGATAAAGAAGATTCAAAGAGAGTGAGATGCCAGCTCCTTTCATTCAGTCAGTAGCTTCAAACATTTCTGGTATATGAAAAACATGTTTTTCAATGGCAAAAATCAATGAATATTGTAAATGCACAAACAGTAATATCTCCACATTGCAAGGTGCAATTCTGAAATTTTTAGCTTTTTCCTGCTAATCCTAGCATGATAAAGAAGATTCAAAGAGAGTGAGATGCCAGCTCCTTTCATTCAGTCAGTAGCTTCAAACATTTCTGGCATATGAAAAACATGTTTTTCAATGGCAAAAATCAATGAATATTGTAAATGCACAAACAGTAATATCTCCACATTGCACGGTGCAATTCTGAAATTTTTAGCTTTTTCCTGTTAATCCTAGCATGATAAAGAAGATTCAAAGAGAGTGAGATGCCAGCTCCTTTCATTCAGTCAGTAGCTTCAAACATTTCTGGTATATGAAAAACATGTTTTTCAATGGCAAAAATCAATGAATATTGTAAATGCACAAACAGTAATATCTCCACATTGCAAGGTGCAATTCTGAAATTTTTTGCTTTTTCCTGCTAATCCTAGCATGATAAAGAAGATTCAAAGAGAGTGAGATGCCAGCTCCTTTCATTCAGTCAGTAGCTTCAAACATTTCTGGTATATGAAAAACATGTTTTTCAATGGCAAAAATCAATGAATATTGTAAATGCACAAACAGTAATATCTCCACATTGCACGGTGCAATTCTGAAATTTTTAGCTTTTTCCTGTTAATCCTAGCATGATAAAGAAGATTCAAAGAGAGTGAGATGCCAGCTCCTTTCATTCAGTCAGTAGCTTCAAACATTTCTGGTATATGAAAAACATGTTTTTCAATGGCAAAAATCAATGAATATTGTAAATGCACAAACAGTAATATCTCCACATTGCAAGGTGCAATTCTGAAATTTTTTGCTTTTTCCTGTTAATCCTAGCATGATAAAGAAGATTCAAAGAGAGTGAGATGCCAGCTCCTTTCATTCAGTCAGTAGCTTCAAACATTTCTGGTATATGAAAAACATGTTTTTCAATGGCAAAAATCAATGAATATTGTAAATGCACAAACAGTAATATCTCCACATTGCACGGTGCAATTCTGAAATTTTTAGCTTTTTCCTGTTAATCCTAGCATGATAAAGAAGATTCAAAGAGAGTGAGATGCCAGCTCCTTTCATTCAGTCAGTAGCTTCAAACATTTCTGGTATATGAAAAACATGTTTTTCAATGGCAAAAATCAATGAATATTGTAAATGCACAAACAGTAATATCTCCACATTGCAAGGTGCAATTCTGAAATTTTTTGCTTTTTCCTGTTAATCCTAGCATGATAAAGAAGATTCAAAGAGAGTGAGATGCCAGCTCCTTTCATTCAGTCAGTAGCTTCAAACATTTCTGGTATATGAAAAACGTTTTTCAATGGCAAAAATCAATGAATATTGTAAATGCACAAACAGTAATATCTCCACATTGCAAGGTGCAATTCTGAAATTTTTTGCTTTTTCCTGCTAATCCTAGCATGATAAAGAAGATTCAAAGAGAGTGAGATGCCAGCTCCTTTCATTCAGTCAGTAGCTTCAAACATTTCTGGTATATGAAAAACATGTTTTTCAATGGCAAAAATCAATGAATATTGTAAATGCACAAACAGTAATATCTCCACATTGCAAGGTGCAATTCTGAAATTTTTTGCTTTTTCCTGCTAATCCTAGCATGATAAAGAAGATTCAAAGAGAGTGAGATGCCAGCTCCTTTCATTCAGTCAGTAGCTTCAAACATTTCTGGTATATGAAAAACATGTTTTTCAATGGCAAAAATCAATGAATATTGTAAATGCACAAACAGTAATATCTCCACATTGCACGGTGCAATTCTGAAATTTTTAGCTTTTTCCTGTTAATCCTAGCATGATAAAGAAGATTCAAAGAGAGTGAGATGCCAGCTCCTTTCATTCAGTCAGTAGCTTCAAACATTTCTGGTTTATGAAAAACATGTTTTTCAATGGCAAAAATCAATGAATATTGTAAATGCACAAACAGTAATATCTCCACATTGCAAGGTGCAATTCTGAAATTTTTTGCTTTTTCCTGTTAATCCTAGCATGATAAAGAAGATTCAAAGAGAGTGAGATGCCAGCTCCTTTCATTCAGTCAGTAGCTTCAAACATTTCTGGTATATGAAAAACATGTTTTTCAATGGCAAAAATCAATGAATATTGTAAATGCACAAACAGTAATATCTCCACATTGCAAGGTGCAATTCTGAAATTTTTTGCTTTTTCCTGCTAATCCTAGCATGATAAAGAAGATTCAAAGAGAGTGAGATGCCAGCTCCTTTCATTCAGTCAGTAGCTTCAAACATTTCTGGTATATGAAAAACATGTTTTTCAATGGCAAAAATCAATGAATATTGTAAATGCACAAACAGTAATATCTCCACATTGCACGGTGCAATTCTGAAATTCTTAGCTTTTTCCTGTTAATCCTAGCATGATAAAGAAGATTCAAAGAGAGTGAGATGCCAGCTCCTTTCATTCAGTCAGTAGCTTCAAACATTTCTGGTATATGAAAAACATGTTTTTCAATGGCAAAAATCAATGAATATTGTAAATGCACAAACAGTAATATCTCCACATTGCAAGGTGCAATTCTGAAATTTTTTGCTTTTTCCTGCTAATCCTAGCATGATAAAGATTCAAAGAGAGTGAGATGCCAGCTCCTTTCATTCAGTCAGTAGCTTCAAACATTTCTGGTATATGAAAAACATGTTTTTCAATGGCAAAAATCAATGAATATTGTAAATGCACAAACAGTAATATCTCCACATTGCACGGTGCAATTCTGAAATTTTTAGCTTTTTCCTGTTAATCCTAGCATGATAAAGAAGATTCAAAGAGAGTGAGATGCCAGCTCCTTTCATTCAGTCATTAGCTTCAAACATTTCTGGTATATGAAAAACATGTTTTTCAATGGCAAAAATCAATGAATATTGTAAATGCACAAACAGTAATATCTCCACATTGCACGGTGCAATTCTGAAATTTTTAGCTTTTTCCTGTTAATCCTAGCATGATAAAGAAGATTCAAAGAGAGTGAGATGCCAGCTCCTTTCATTCAGTCAGTAGCTTCAAACATTTCTGGTATATGAAAAACATGTTTTTCAATGGCAAAAATCAATGAATATTGTAAATGCACAAACAGTAATATCTCCACATTGCAAGGTGCAATTCTGAAATTTTTTGCTTTTTCCTGCTCCTCTTAGCATGATAAAGAAGATTCAAAGAGAGTGAGGTGCCAGCTCCTTTCATTCAGTCAGTAGCTTCAAACATTTCTGGTATATGAATAACATGTTTTTCAATGGCAAAAATCAATGAATATTGTAAATGCACAAACAGTAATTTCTCCGCATTGCAAGGAGCAATTCTGAAATTTTTTGCTTTTTCCTGCTAATCCTAGCATGATAAAGAAGATTCAAAGAGAGTGAGATGCCAGCTCCTTTCATTCAGTCAGTAGCTTCAAACATTTCTGGTATATGAAAAACATGTTTTTCAATGGCAAAAATCAATGAATATTGTAAATGCACAAACAGTAATATCTCCACATTGCACGGTGCAATTCTGAAATTTTTAGCTTTTTCCTGTTAATCCTAGCATGATAAAGAAGATTCAAAGAGAGTGAGATGCCAGCTCCTTTCATTCAGTCAGTAGCTTCAAACATTTCTGGTATATGAAAAACATGTTTTTCAATGGCAAAAATCAATGAATATTGTAAATGCACAAACAGTAATATCTCCACATTGCAAGGTGCAATTCTGAAATTTTTTGCTTTTTCCTGTTAATCCTAGCATGATAAAGAAGATTCAAAGAGAGTGAGATGCCAGCTCCTTTCATTCAGTCAGTAGCTTCAAACATTTCTGGTATATGAAAAACATGTTTTTCAATGGCAAAAATCAATGAATATTGTAAATGCACAAACAGTAATATCTCCACATTGCAAGGTGCAATTCTGAAATTTTTAGCTTTTTCCTGCTAATCCTAGCATGATAAAGAAGATTCAAAGAGAGTGAGATGCCAGCTCCTTTCATTCAGTCAGTAGCTTCAAACATTTCTGGTATATGAAAAACATGTTTTTCAATGGCAAAAATCAATGAATATTGTAAATGCACAAACAGTAATATCTCCACATTGCACGGTGCAATTCTGAAATTTTTAGCTTTTTCCTGTTAATCCTAGCATGATAAAGAAGATTCAAAGAGAGTGAGATGCCAGCTCCTTTCATTCAGTCAGTAGCTTCAAACATTTCTGGTATATGAAAAACATGTTTTTCAATGGCAAAAATCAATGAATATTGTAAATGCACAAACAGTAATATCTCCACATTGCAAGGTGCAATTCTGAAATTTTTTGCTTTTTCCTGCTAATCCTAGCATGATAAAGAAGATTCAAAGAGAGTGAGATGCCAGCTCCTTTCATTCAGTCAGTAGCTTCAAACATTTCTGGTATATGAAAAACATGTTTTTCAATGGCAAAAATCAATGAATATTGTAAATGCACAAACAGTAATATCTCCACATTGCACGGTGCAATTCTGAAATTTTTAGCTTTTTCCTGTTAATCCTAGCATGATAAAGAAGATTCAAAGAGAGTGAGATGCCAGCTCCTTTCATTCAGTCAGTAGCTTCAAACATTTCTGGTATATGAAAAACATGTTTTTCAATGGCAAAAATCAATGAATATTGTAAATGCACAAACAGTAATATCTCCACATTGCAAGGTGCAATTCTGAAATTTTTTGCTTTTTCCTGTTAATCCTAGCATGATAAAGAAGATTCAAAGAGAGTGAGATGCCAGCTCCTTTCATTCAGTCAGTAGCTTCAAACATTTCTGGTATATGAAAAACATGTTTTTCAATGGCAAAAATCAATGAATATTGTAAATGCACAAACAGTAATATCTCCACATTGCACGGTGCAATTCTGAAATTTTTAGCTTTTTCCTGTTAATCCTAGCATGATAAAGAAGATTCAAAGAGAGTGAGATGCCAGCTCCTTTCATTCAGTCAGTAGCTTCAAACATTTCTGGTATATGAAAAACATGTTTTTCAATGGCAAAAATCAATGAATATTGTAAATGCACAAACAGTAATATCTCCACATTGCAAGGTGCAATTCTGAAATTTTTTGCTTTTTCCTGTTAATCCTAGCATGATAAAGAAGATTCAAAGAGAGTGAGATGCCAGCTCCTTTCATTCAGTCAGTAGCTTCAAACATTTCTGGTATATGAAAAACGTTTTTCAATGGCAAAAATCAATGAATATTGTAAATGCACAAACAGTAATATCTCCACATTGCAAGGTGCAATTCTGAAATTTTTTGCTTTTTCCTGCTAATCCTAGCATGATAAAGAAGATTCAAAGAGAGTGAGATGCCAGCTCCTTTCATTCAGTCAGTAGCTTCAAACATTTCTGGTATATGAAAAACATGTTTTTCAATGGCAAAAATCAATGAATATTGTAAATGCACAAACAGTAATATCTCCACATTGCAAGGTGCAATTCTGAAATTTTTTGCTTTTTCCTGCTAATACTAGCATGATAAAGAAGATTCAAAGAGAGTGAGATGCCAGCTCCTTTCATTCAGTCAGTAGCTTCAAACATTTCTGGTATATGAAAAACATGTTTTTCAATGGCAAAAATCAATGAATATTGTAAATGCACAAACAGTAATATCTCCACATTGCACGGTGCAATTCTGAAATTTTTAGCTTTTTCCTGTTAATCCTAGCATGATAAAGAAGATTCAAAGAGAGTGAGATGCCAGCTCCTTTCATTCAGTCAGTAGCTTCAAACATTTCTGGTATATGAAAAACATGTTTTTCAATGGCAAAAATCAATGAATATTGTAAATGCACAAACAGTAATATCTCCACATTGCAAGGTGCAATTCTGAAATTTTTTGCTTTTTCCTGTTAATCCTAGCATGATAAAGAAGATTCAAAGAGAGTGAGATGCCAGCTCCTTTCATTCAGTCAGTAGCTTCAAACATTTCTGGTATATGAAAAACATGTTTTTCAATGGCAAAAATCAATGAATATTGTAAATGCACAAACAGTAATATCTCCACATTGCAAGGTGCAATTCTGAAATTTTTTGCTTTTTCCTGCTAATCCTAGCATGATAAAGAAGATTCAAAGAGAGTGAGATGCCAGCTCCTTTCATTCAGTCAGTAGCTTCAAACATTTCTGGTATATGAAAAACATGTTTTTCAATGGCAAAAATCAATGAATATTGTAAATGCACAAACAGTAATATCTCCACATTGCACGGTGCAATTCTGAAATTCTTAGCTTTTTCCTGTTAATCCTAGCATGATAAAGAAGATTCAAAGAGAGTGAGATGCCAGCTCCTTTCATTCAGTCAGTAGCTTCAAACATTTCTGGTATATGAAAAACATGTTTTTCAATGGCAAAAATCAATGAATATTGTAAATGCACAAACAGTAATATCTCCACATTGCAAGGTGCAATTCTGAAATTTTTTGCTTTTTCCTGCTAATCCTAGCATGATACAGATTCAAAGAGAGTGAGATGCCAGCTCCTTTCATTCAGTCAGTAGCTTCAAACATTTCTGGTATATGAAAAACATGTTTTTCAATGGCAAAAATCAATGAATATTGTAAATGCACAAACAGTAATATCTCCACATTGCACGGTGCAATTCTGAAATTTTTAGCTTTTTCCTGTTAATCCTAGCATGATAAAGAAGATTCAAAGAGAGTGAGATGCCAGCTCCTTTCATTCAGTCATTAGCTTCAAACATTTCTGGTTTATGAAAAACATGTTTTTCAATGGCAAAAATCAATGAATATTGTAAATGCACAAACAGTAATATCTCCACATTGCACAGTGCAATTCTGAAATTTTTAGCTTTTTCCTGTTAATCCTAGCATGATAAAGAAGATTCAAAGAGAGTGAGATGCCAGCTCCTTTCATTCAGTCAGTAGCTTCAAACATTTCTGGTATATGAAAAACATGTTTTTCAATGGCAAAAATCAATGAATATTGTAAATGCACAAACAGTAATATCTCCACATTGCAAGGTGCAATTCTGAAATTTTTTGCTTTTTCCTGCTAATCCTAGCATGATAAAGAAGATTCAAAGAGAGTGAGATGCCAGCTCCTTTCATTCAGTCAGTAGCTTCAAACATTTCTGGTATATGAAAAACATGTTTTTCAATGGCAAAAATCAATGAATATTGTAAATGCACAAACAGTAATATCTCCACATTGCACGGTGCAATTCTGAAATTTTTAGCTTTTTCCTGTTAATCCTAGCATGATAAAGAAGATTCAAAGAGAGTGAGATGCCAGCTCCTTTCATTCAGTCAGTAGCTTCAAACATTTCTGGTATATGAAAAACATGTTTTTCAATGGCAAAAATCAATGAATATTGTAAATGCACAAACAGTAATATCTCCACATTGCAAGGTGCAATTCTGAAATTTTTTGCTTTTTCCTGTTAATCCTAGCATGATAAAGAAGATTCAAAGAGAGTGAGATGCCAGCTCCTTTCATTCAGTCAGTAGCTTCAAACATTTCTGGTATATGAAAAACATGTTTTTCAATGGCAAAAATCAATGAATATTGTAAATGCACAAACAGTAATATCTCCACATTGCAAGGTGCAATTCTGAAATTTTTTGCTTTTTCCTGCTAATCCTAGCATGATAAAGAAGATTCAAAGAGAGTGAGATGCCAGCTCCTTTCATTCAGTCAGTAGCTTCAAACATTTCTGGTATATGAAAAACATGTTTTTCAATGGCAAAAATCAATGAATATTGTAAATGCTTAAACAGTAATATCTCCACATTGCACGGTGCAATTCTGAAATTTTTAGCTTTTTCCTGTTAATCCTAGCATGATAAAGAAGATTTAAAGAGAGTGAGATGCCAGCTCCTTTCATTCAGTCAGTAGCTTCAAACATTTCTGGTATATGAAAAACATGTTTTTCAATGGCAAAAATCAATGAATATTGTAAATGCACAAACAGTAATATCTCCACATTGCAAGGTGCAATTCTGAAATTTTTTGCTTTTTCCTGCTAATCCTAGCATGATAAAGAAGATTCAAAGAGAGTGAGATGCCAGCTCCTTTCATTCAGTCAGTAGCTTCAAACATTTCTGGTATATGAAAAACATGTTTTTCAATGGCAAAAATCAATGAATATTGTAAATGCACAAACAGTAATATCTCCACATTGCACGGTGCAATTCTGAAATTTTTAGCTTTTTCCTGTTAATCCTAGCATGATAAAGAAGATTCAAAGAGAGTGAGATGCCAGCTCCTTTCATTCAGTCAGTAGCTTCAAACATTTCTGGTATATGAAAAACATGTTTTTCAATGGCAAAAATCAATGAATATTGTAAATGCACAAACAGTAATATCTCCACATTGCAAGGTGCAATTCTGAAATTTTTTGCTTTTTCCTGTTAATCCTAGCATGATAAAGAAGATTCAAAGAGAGTGAGATGCCAGCTCCTTTCATTCAGTCAGTAGCTTCAAACATTTCTGGTATATGAAAAACATGTTTTTCAATGGCAAAAATCAATGAATATTGTAAATGCACAAACAGTAATATCTCCACATTGCACGGTGCAATTCTGAAATTTTTAGCTTTTTCCTGTTAATCCTAGCATGATAAAGAAGATTCAAAGAGAGTGAGATGCCAGCTCCTTTCATTCAGTCAGTAGCTTCAAACATTTCTGGTATATGAAAAACATGTTTTTCAATGGCAAAAATCAATGAATATTGTAAATGCACAAACAGTAATATCTCCACATTGCAAGGTGCAATTCTGAAATTTTTTGCTTTTTCCTGTTAATCCTAGCATGATAAAGAAGATTCAAAGAGAGTGAGATGCCAGCTCCTTTCATTCAGTCAGTAGCTTCAAACATTTCTGGTATATGAAAAACGTTTTTCAATGGCAAAAATCAATGAATATTGTAAATGCACAAACAGTAATATCTCCACATTGCAAGGTGCAATTCTGAAATTTTTTGCTTTTTCCTGCTAATCCTAGCATGATAAAGAAGATTCAAAGAGAGTGAGATGCCAGCTCCTTTCATTCAGTCAGTAGCTTCAAACATTTCTGGTATATGAAAAACATGTTTTTCAATGGCAAAAATCAATGAATATTGTAAATGCACAAACAGTAATATCTCCACATTGCAAGGTGCAATTCTGAAATTTTTTGCTTTTTCCTGCTAATCCTAGCATGATAAAGAAGATTCAAAGAGAGTGAGATGCCAGCTCCTTTCATTCAGTCAGTAGCTTCAAACATTTCTGGTATATGAAAAACATGTTTTTCAATGGCAAAAATCAATGAATATTGTAAATGCACAACCAGTAATATCTCCACATTGCACGGTGCAATTCTGAAATTTTTAGCTTTTTCCTGTTAATCCTAGCATGATAAAGAAGATTCAAAGAGAGTGAGATGCCAGCTCCTTTCATTCAGTCAGTAGCTTCAAACATTTCTGGTATATGAAAAACATGTTTTTCAATGGCAAAAATCAATGAATATTGTAAATGCAAAAACAGTAATATCTCCACATTGCAAGGTGCAATTCTGAAATTTTTTGCTTTTTCCTGTTAATCCTAGCATGATAAAGAAGATTCAAAGAGAGTGAGATGCCAGCTCCTTTCATTCAGTCAGTAGCTTCAAACATTTCTGGTATATGAAAAACATGTTTTTCAATGGCAAAAATCAATGAATATTGTAAATGCACAAACAGTAATATCTCCACATTGCAAGGTGCAATTCTGAAATTTTTTGCTTTTTCCTGCTAATCCTAGCATGATAAAGAAGATTCAAAGAGAGTGAGATGCCAGCTCCTTTCATTCAGTCAGTAGCTTCAAACATTTCTGGTATATGAAAAACATGTTTTTCAATGGCAAAAATCAATGAATATTGTAAATGCACAAACAGTAATATCTCCACATTGCACGGTGCAATTCTGAAATTTTTAGCTTTTTCCTGTTAATCCTAGCATGATAAAGAAGATTCAAAGAGAGTGAGATGCCAGCTCCTTTCATTCAGTCAGTAGCTTCAAACATTTCTGGTATATGAAAAACATGTTTTTCAATGGCAAAAATCAATGAATATTGTAAATGCACAAACAGTAATATCTCCACATTGCAAGGTGCAATTCTGAAATTTTTTGCTTTTTCCTGTTAATCCTAGCATGATAAAGAAGATTCAAAGAGAGTGAGATGCCAGCTCCTTTCATTCAGTCAGTAGCTTCAAACATTTCTGGTATATGAAAAACATGTTTTTCAATGGCAAAAATCAATGAATATTGTAAATGCACAAACAGTAATATCTCCACATTGCAAGGTGCAATTCTGAAATTTTTTGCTTTTTCCTGCTAATCCTAGCATGATAAAGAAGATTCAAAGAGAGTGAGATGCCAGCTCCTTTCATTCAGTCAGTAGCTTCAAACATTTCTGGTATATGAAAAACATGTTTTTCAATGGCAAAAATCAATGAATATTGTAAATGCACAAACAGTAATATCTCCACATTGCACGGTGCAATTCTGAAATTTTTAGCTTTTTCCTGTTAATCCTAGCATGATAAAGAAGATTCAAAGAGAGTGAGATGCCAGCTCCTTTCATTCAGTCAGTAGCTTCAAACATTTCTGGTATATGAAAAACATGTTTTTCAATGGCAAAAATCAATGAATATTGTAAATGCACAAACAGTAATATCTCCACATTGCAAGGTGCAATTCTGAAATTTTTTGCTTTTTCCTGTTAATCCTAGCATGATAAAGAAGATTCAAAGAGAGTGAGATGCCAGCTCCTTTCATTCAGTCAGTAGCTTCAAACATTTCTGGTATATGAAAAACATGTTTTTCAATGGCAAAAATCAATGAATATTGTAAATGCACAAACAGTAATATCTCCACATTGCACGGTGCAATTCTGAAATTTTTAGCTTTTTCCTGTTAATCCTAGCATGATAAAGAAGATTCAAAGAGAGTGAGATGCCAGCTCCTTTCATTCAGTCAGTAGCTTCAAACATTTCTGGTATATGAAAAACATGTTTTTCAATGGCAAAAATCAATGAATATTGTAAATGCACAAACAGTAATATCTCCACATTGCAAGGTGCAATTCTGAAATTTTTTGCTTTTTCCTGTTAATCCTAGCATGATAAAGAAGATTCAAAGAGAGTGAGATGCCAGCTCCTTTCATTCAGTCAGTAGCTTCAAACATTTCTGGTATATGAAAAACGTTTTTCAATGGCAAAAATCAATGAATATTGTAAATGCACAAACAGTAATATCTCCACATTGCAAGGTGCAATTCTGAAATTTTTTGCTTTTTCCTGCTAATCCTAGCATGATAAAGAAGATTCAAAGAGAGTGAGATGCCAGCTCCTTTCATTCAGTCAGTAGCTTCAAACATTTCTGGTATATGAAAAACATGTTTTTCAATGGCAAAAATCAATGAATATTGTAAATGCACAAACAGTAATATCTCCACATTGCAAGGTGCAATTCTGAAATTTTTTGCTTTTTCCTGCTAATCCTAGCATGATAAAGAAGATTCAAAGAGAGTGAGATGCCAGCTCCTTTCATTCAGTCAGTAGCTTCAAACATTTCTGGTATATGAAAAACATGTTTTTCAATGGCAAAAATCAATGAATATTGTAAATGCACAAACAGTAATATCTCCACATTGCACGGTGCAATTCTGAAATTTTTAGCTTTTTCCTGTTAATCCTAGCATGATAAAGAAGATTCAAAGAGAGTGAGATGCCAGCTCCTTTCATTCAGTCAGTAGCTTCAAACATTTCTGGTATATGAAAAACATGTTTTTCAATGGCAAAAATCAATGAATATTGTAAATGCACAAACAGTAATATCTCCACATTGCAAGGTGCAATTCTGAAATTTTTTGCTTTTTCCTGTTAATCCTAGCATGATAAAGAAGATTCAAAGAGAGTGAGATGCCAGCTCCTTTCATTCAGTCAGTAGCTTCAAACATTTCTGGTATATGAAAAACATGTTTTTCAATGGCAAAAATCAATGAATATTGTAAATGCACAAACAGTAATATCTCCACATTGCAAGGTGCAATTCTGAAATTTTTTGCTTTTTCCTGCTAATCCTAGCATGATAAAGAAGATTCAAAGAGAGTGAGATGCCAGCTCCTTTCATTCAGTCAGTAGCTTCAAACATTTCTGGTATATGAAAAACATGTTTTTCAATGGCAAAAATCAATGAATATTGTAAATGCACAAACAGTAATATCTCCACATTGCACGGTGCAATTCTGAAATTCTTAGCTTTTTCCTGTTAATCCTAGCATGATAAAGAAGATTCAAAGAGAGTGAGATGCCAGCTCCTTTCATTCAGTCAGTAGCTTCAAACATTTCTGGTATATGAAAAACATGTTTTTCAATGGCAAAAATCAATGAATATTGTAAATGCACAAACAGTAATATCTCCACATTGCAAGGTGCAATTCTGAAATTTTTTGCTTTTTCCTGCTAATCCTAGCATGATAAAGATTCAAAGAGAGTGAGATGCCAGCTCCTTTCATTCAGTCAGTAGCTTCAAACATTTCTGGTATATGAAAAACATGTTTTTCAATGGCAAAAATCAATGAATATTGTAAATGCACAAACAGTAATATCTCCACATTGCACGGTGCAATTCTGAAATTTTTAGCTTTTTCCTGTTAATCCTAGCATGATAAAGAAGATTCAAAGAGAGTGAGATGCCAGCTCCTTTCATTCAGTCATTAGCTTCAAACATTTCTGGTATATGAAAAACATGTTTTTCAATGGCAAAAATCAATGAATATTGTAAATGCACAAACAGTAATATCTCCACATTGCACGGTGCAATTCTGAAATTTTTAGCTTTTTCCTGTTAATCCTAGCATGATAAAGAAGATTCAAAGAGAGTGAGATGCCAGCTCCTTTCATTCAGTCAGTAGCTTCAAACATTTCTGGTATATGAAAAACATGTTTTTCAATGGCAAAAATCAATGAATATTGTAAATGCACAAACAGTAATATCTCCACATTGCAAGGTGCAATTCTGAAATTTTTTGCTTTTTCCTGCTCCTCTTAGCATGATAAAGAAGATTCAAAGAGAGTGAGGTGCCAGCTCCTTTCATTCAGTCAGTAGCTTCAAACATTTCTGGTATATGAATAACATGTTTTTCAATGGCAAAAATCAATGAATATTGTAAATGCACAAACAGTAATTTCTCCGCATTGCAAGGAGCAATTCTGAAATTTTTTGCTTTTTCCTGCTAATCCTAGCATGATAAAGAAGATTCAAAGAGAGTGAGATGCCAGCTCCTTTCATTCAGTCAGTAGCTTCAAACATTTCTGGTATATGAAAAACATGTTTTTCAATGGCAAAAATCAATGAATATTGTAAATGCACAAACAGTAATATCTCCACATTGCACGGTGCAATTCTGAAATTTTTAGCTTTTTCCTGTTAATCCTAGCATGATAAAGAAGATTCAAAGAGAGTGAGATGCCAGCTCCTTTCATTCAGTCAGTAGCTTCAAACATTTCTGGTATATGAAAAACATGTTTTTCAATGGCAAAAATCAATGAATATTGTAAATGCACAAACAGTAATATCTCCACATTGCAAGGTGCAATTCTGAAATTTTTAGCTTTTTCCTGTTAATCCTAGCATGATAAAGAAGATTCAAAGAGAGTGAGATGCCAGCTCCTTTCATTCAGTCAGTAGCTTCAAACATTTCTGGTATATGAAAAACATGTTTTTCAATGGCAAAAATCAATGAATATTGTAAATGCACAAACAGTAATATCTCCACATTGCAAGGTGCAATTCTGAAATTTTTTGCTTTTTCCTGCTAATCCTAGCATGATAAAGAAGATTCAAAGAGAGTGAGATGCCAGCTCCTTTCATTCAGTCAGTAGCTTCAAACATTTCTGGTATATGAAAAACATGTTTTTCAATGGCAAAAATCAATGAATATTGTAAATGCACAAACAGTAATATCTCCACATTGCACGGTGCAATTCTGAAATTTTTAGCTTTTTCCTGTTAATCCTAGCATGATAAAGAAGATTCAAAGAGAGTGAGATGCCAGCTCCTTTCATTCAGTCAGTAGCTTCAAACATTTCTGGTATATGAAAAACATGTTTTTCAATGGCAAAAATCAATGAATATTGTAAATGCACAAACAGTAATATCTCCACATTGCAAGGTGCAATTCTGAAATTTTTTGCTTTTTCCTGCTAATCCTAGCATGATAAAGATTCAAAGAGAGTGAGATGCCAGCTCCTTTCATTCAGTCAGTAGCTTCAAACATTTCTGGTATATGAAAAACATGTTTTTCAATGGCAAAAATCAATGAATATTGTAAATGCACAAACAGTAATATCTCCACATTGCACGGTGCAATTCTGAAATTTTTAGCTTTTTCCTGTTAATCCTAGCATGATAAAGAAGATTCAAAGAGAGTGAGATGCCAGCTCCTTTCATTCAGTCATTAGCTTCAAACATTTCTGGTATATGAAAAACATGTTTTTCAATGGCAAAAATCAATGAATATTGTAAATGCACAAACAGTAATATCTCCACATTGCACGGTGCAATTCTGAAATTTTTAGCTTTTTCCTGTTAATCCTAGCATGATAAAGAAGATTCAAAGAGAGTGAGATGCCAGCTCCTTTCATTCAGTCAGTAGCTTCAAACATTTCTGGTATATGAAAAACATGTTTTTCAATGGCAAAAATCAATGAATATTGTAAATGCACAAACAGTAATATCTCCACATTGCAAGGTGCAATTCTGAAATTTTTTGCTTTTTCCTGCTCCTCTTAGCATGATAAAGAAGATTCAAAGAGAGTGAGGTGCCAGCTCCTTTCATTCAGTCAGTAGCTTCAAACATTTCTGGTATATGAATAACATGTTTTTCAATGGCAAAAATCAATGAATATTGTAAATGCACAAACAGTAATTTCTCCGCATTGCAAGGAGCAATTCTGAAATTTTTTGCTTTTTCCTGCTAATCCTAGCATGATAAAGAAGATTCAAAGAGAGTGAGATGCCAGCTCCTTTCATTCAGTCAGTAGCTTCAAACATTTCTGGTATATGAAAAACATGTTTTTCAATGGCAAAAATCAATGAATATTGTAAATGCACAAACAGTAATATCTCCACATTGCACGGTGCAATTCTGAAATTTTTAGCTTTTTCCTGTTAATCCTAGCATGATAAAGAAGATTCAAAGAGAGTGAGATGCCAGCTCCTTTCATTCAGTCAGTAGCTTCAAACATTTCTGGTATATGAAAAACATGTTTTTCAATGGCAAAAATCAATGAATATTGTAAATGCACAAACAGTAATATCTCCACATTGCAAGGTGCAATTCTGAAATTTTTAGCTTTTTCCTGTTAATCCTAGCATGATAAAGAAGATTCAAAGAGAGTGAGATGCCAGCTCCTTTCATTCAGTCAGTAGCTTCAAACATTTCTGGTATATGAAAAACATGTTTTTCAATGGCAAAAATCAATGAATATTGTAAATGCACAAACAGTAATATCTCCACATTGCAAGGTGCAATTCTGAAATTTTTTGCTTTTTCCTGCTAATCCTAGCATGATAAAGAAGATTCAAAGAGAGTGAGATGCCAGCTCCTTTCATTCAGTCAGTAGCTTCAAACATTTCTGGTATATGAAAAACATGTTTTTCAATGGCAAAAATCAATGAATATTGTAAATGCACAAACAGTAATATCTCCACATTGCACGGTGCAATTCTGAAATTTTTAGCTTTTTCCTGTTAATCCTAGCATGATAAAGAAGATTCAAAGAGAGTGAGATGCCAGCTCCTTTCATTCAGTCAGTAGCTTCAAACATTTCTGGTATATGAAAAACATGTTTTTCAATGGCAAAAATCAATGAATATTGTAAATGCACAAACAGTAATATCTCCACATTGCAAGGTGCAATTCTGAAATTTTTTGCTTTTTCCTGTTAATCCTAGCATGATAAAGAAGATTCAAAGAGAGTGAGATGCCAGCTCCTTTCATTCAGTCAGTAGCTTCAAACATTTCTGGTATATGAAAAACATGTTTTTCAATGGCAAAAATCAATGAATATTGTAAATGCACAAACAGTAATATCTCCACATTGCACGGTGCAATTCTGAAATTTTTAGCTTTTTCCTGTTAATCCTAGCATGATAAAGAAGATTCAAAGAGAGTGAGATGCCAGCTCCTTTCATTCAGTCAGTAGCTTCAAACATTTCTGGTATATGAAAAACATGTTTTTCAATGGCAAAAATCAATGAATATTGTAAATGCACAAACAGTAATATCTCCACATTGCAAGGTGCAATTCTGAAATTTTTTGCTTTTTCCTGTTAATCCTAGCATGATAAAGAAGATTCAAAGAGAGTGAGATGCCAGCTCCTTTCATTCAGTCAGTAGCTTCAAACATTTCTGGTATATGAAAAACGTTTTTCAATGGCAAAAATCAATGAATATTGTAAATGCACAAACAGTAATATCTCCACATTGCAAGGTGCAATTCTGAAATTTTTTGCTTTTTCCTGCTAATCCTAGCATGATAAAGAAGATTCAAAGAGAGTGAGATGCCAGCTCCTTTCATTCAGTCAGTAGCTTCAAACATTTCTGGTATATGAAAAACATGTTTTTCAATGGCAAAAATCAATGAATATTGTAAATGCACAAACAGTAATATCTCCACATTGCAAGGTGCAATTCTGAAATTTTTTGCTTTTTCCTGCTAATCCTAGCATGATAAAGAAGATTCAAAGAGAGTGAGATGCCAGCTCCTTTCATTCAGTCAGTAGCTTCAAACATTTCTGGTATATGAAAAACATGTTTTTCAATGGCAAAAATCAATGAATATTGTAAATGCACAAACAGTAATATCTCCACATTGCACGGTGCAATTCTGAAATTTTTAGCTTTTTCCTGTTAATCCTAGCATGATAAAGAAGATTCAAAGAGAGTGAGATGCCAGCTCCTTTCATTCAGTCAGTAGCTTCAAACATTTCTGGTATATGAAAAACATGTTTTTCAATGGCAAAAATCAATGAATATTGTAAATGCACAAACAGTAATATCTCCACATTGCAAGGTGCAATTCTGAAATTTTTTGCTTTTTCCTGTTAATCCTAGCATGATAAAGAAGATTCAAAGAGAGTGAGATGCCAGCTCCTTTCATTCAGTCAGTAGCTTCAAACATTTCTGGTATATGAAAAACATGTTTTTCAATGGCAAAAATCAATGAATATTGTAAATGCACAAACAGTAATATCTCCACATTGCAAGGTGCAATTCTGAAATTTTTTGCTTTTTCCTGCTAATACTAGCATGATAAAGAAGATTCAAAGAGAGTGAGATGCCAGCTCCTTTCATTCAGTCAGTAGCTTCAAACATTTCTGGTATATGAAAAACATGTTTTTCAATGGCAAAAATCAATGAATATTGTAAATGCACAAACAGTAATATCTCCACATTGCACGGTGCAATTCTGAAATTCTTAGCTTTTTCCTGTTAATCCTAGCATGATAAAGAAGATTCAAAGAGAGTGAGATGCCAGCTCCTTTCATTCAGTCAGTAGCTTCAAACATTTCTGGTATATGAAAAACATGTTTTTCAATGGCAAAAATCAATGAATATTGTAAATGCACAAACAGTAATATCTCCACATTGCACGGTGCAATTCTGAAATTTTTAGCTTTTTCCTGTTAATCCTAGCATGATAAAGAAGATTCAAAGAGAGTGAGATGCCAGCTCCTTTCATTCAGTCAGTAGCTTCAAACATTTCTGGTATATGAAAAACATGTTTTTCAATGGCAAAAATCAATGAATATTGTAAATGCACAAACAGTAATATCTCCACATTGCAAGGTGCAATTCTGAAATTTTTTGCTTTTTCCTGCTAATCCTAGCATGATAAAGAAGATTCAAAGAGAGTGAGATGCCAGCTCCTTTCATTCAGTCAGTAGCTTCAAACATTTCTGGCATATGAAAAACATGTTTTTCAATGGCAAAAATCAATGAATATTGTAAATGCACAAACAGTAATATCTCCACATTGCACGGTGCAATTCTGAAATTTTTAGCTTTTTCCTGTTAATCCTAGCATGATAAAGAAGATTCAAAGAGAGTGAGATGCCAGCTCCTTTCATTCAGTCAGTAGCTTCAAACATTTCTGGTATATGAAAAACATGTTTTTCAATGGCAAAAATCAATGAATATTGTAAATGCACAAACAGTAATATCTCCACATTGCAAGGTGCAATTCTGAAATTTTTTGCTTTTTCCTGTTAATCCTAGCATGATAAAGAAGATTCAAAGAGAGTGAGATGCCAGCTCCTTTCATTCAGTCAGTAGCTTCAAACATTTCTGGTATATGAAAAACATGTTTTTCAATGGCAAAAATCAATGAATATTGTAAATGCACAAACAGTAATATCTCCACATTGCACGGTGCAATTCTGAAATTTTTAGCTTTTTCCTGTTAATCCTAGCATGATAAAGAAGATTCAAAGAGAGTGAGATGCCAGCTCCTTTCATTCAGTCAGTAGCTTCAAACATTTCTGGTATATGAAAAACATGTTTTTCAATGGCAAAAATCAATGAATATTGTAAATGCACAAACAGTAATATCTCCACATTGCAAGGTGCAATTCTGAAATTTTTTGCTTTTTCCTGTTAATCCTAGCATGATAAAGAAGATTCAAAGAGAGTGAGATGCCAGCTCCTTTCATTCAGTCAGTAGCTTCAAACATTTCTGGTATATGAAAAACGTTTTTCAATGGCAAAAATCAATGAATATTGTAAATGCACAAACAGTAATATCTCCACATTGCAAGGTGCAATTCTGAAATTTTTTGCTTTTTCCTGCTAATCCTAGCATGATAAAGAAGATTCAAAGAGAGTGAGATGCCAGCTCCTTTCATTCAGTCAGTAGCTTCAAACATTTCTGGTATATGAAAAACATGTTTTTCAATGGCAAAAATCAATGAATATTGTAAATGCACAAACAGTAATATCTCCACATTGCAAGGTGCAATTCTGAAATTTTTTGCTTTTTCCTGCTAATCCTAGCATGATAAAGAAGATTCAAAGAGAGTGAGATGCCAGCTCCTTTCATTCAGTCAGTAGCTTCAAACATTTCTGGTATATGAAAAACATGTTTTTCAATGGCAAAAATCAATGAATATTGTAAATGCACAAACAGTAATATCTCCACATTGCAAGGTGCAATTCTGAAATTTTTTGCTTTTTCCTGTTAATCCTAGCATGATAAAGAAGATTCAAAGAGAGTGAGATGCCAGCTCCTTTCATTCAGTCAGTAGCTTCAAACATTTCTGGTATATGAAAAACATGTTTTTCAATGGCAAAAATCAATGAATATTGTAAATGCACAAACAGTAATATCTCCACATTGCAAGGTGCAATTCTGAAATTTTTTGCTTTTTCCTGCTAATACTAGCATGATAAAGAAGATTCAAAGAGAGTGAGATGCCAGCTCCTTTCATTCAGTCAGTAGCTTCAAACATTTCTGGTATATGAAAAACATGTTTTTCAATGGCAAAAATCAATGAATATTGTAAATGCACAAACAGTAATATCTCCACATTGCACGGTGCAATTCTGAAATTCTTAGCTTTTTCCTGTTAATCCTAGCATGATAAAGAACATTCAAAGAGAGTGAGATGCCAGCTCCTTTCATTCAGTCAGTAGCTTCAAACATTTCTGGTATATGAAAAACATGTTTTTCAATGGCAAAAATCAATGAATATTGTAAATGCACAAACAGTAATATCTCCACATTGCACGGTGCAATTCTGAAATTTTTAGCTTTTTCCTGTTAATCCTAGCATGATAAAGAAGATTCAAAGAGAGTGAGATGCCAGCTCCTTTCATTCAGTCAGTAGCTTCAAACATTTCTGGTATATGAAAAACATGTTTTTCAATGGCAAAAATCAATGAATATTGTAAATGCACAAACAGTAATATCTCCACATTGCAAGGTGCAATTCTGAAATTTTTTGCTTTTTCCTGTTAATCCTAGCATGATAAAGAAGATTCAAAGAGAGTGAGATGCCAGCTCCTTTCATTCAGTCAGTAGCTTCAAACATTTCTGGTATATGAAAAACATGTTTTTCAATGGCAAAAATCAATGAATATTGTAAATGCACAAACAGTAATATCTCCACATTGCACGGTGCAATTCTGAAATTTTTAGCTTTTTCCTGTTAATCCTAGCATGATAAAGAAGATTCAAAGAGAGTGAGATGCCAGCTCCTTTCATTCAGTCAGTAGCTTCAAACATTTCTGGTATATGAAAAACATGTTTTTCAATGGCAAAAATCAATGAATATTGTAAATGCACAAACAGTAATATCTCCACATTGCAAGGTGCAATTCTGAAATTTTTTGCTTTTTCCTGTTAATCCTAGCATGATAAAGAAGATTCAAAGAGAGTGAGATGCCAGCTCCTTTCATTCAGTCAGTAGCTTCAAACATTTCTGGTATATGAAAAACGTTTTTCAATGGCAAAAATCAATGAATATTGTAAATGCACAAACAGTAATATCTCCACATTGCAAGGTGCAATTCTGAAATTTTTTGCTTTTTCCTGCTAATCCTAGCATGATAAAGAAGATTCAAAGAGAGTGAGATGCCAGCTCCTTTCATTCAGTCAGTAGCTTCAAACATTTCTGGTATATGAAAAACATGTTTTTCAATGGCAAAAATCAATGAATATTGTAAATGCACAAACAGTAATATCTCCACATTGCAAGGTGCAATTCTGAAATTTTTTGCTTTTTCCTGCTAATCCTAGCATGATAAAGAAGATTCAAAGAGAGTGAGATGCCAGCTCCTTTCATTCAGTCAGTAGCTTCAAACATTTCTGGTATATGAAAAACATGTTTTTCAATGGCAAAAATCAATGAATATTGTAAATGCACAAACAGTAATATCTCCACATTGCACGGTGCAATTCTGAAATTTTTAGCTTTTTCCTGTTAATCCTAGCATGATAAAGAAGATTCAAAGAGAGTGAGATGCCAGCTCCTTTCATTCAGTCAGTAGCTTCAAACATTTCTGGTATATGAAAAACGTTTTTCAATGGCAAAAATCAATGAATATTGTAAATGCACAAACAGTAATATCTCCACATTGCAAGGTGCAATTCTGAAATTTTTTGCTTTTTCCTGCTAATCCTAGCATGATAAAGAAGATTCAAAGAGAGTGAGATGCCAGCTCCTTTCATTCAGTCAGTAGCTTCAAACATTTCTGGTATATGAAAAACATGTTTTTCAATGGCAAAAATCAATGAATATTGTAAATGCACAAACAGTAATATCTCCACATTGCAAGGTGCAATTCTGAAATTTTTTGCTTTTTCCTGCTAATCCTAGCATGATAAAGAAGATTCAAAGAGAGTGAGATGCCAGCTCCTTTCATTCAGTCAGTAGCTTCAAACATTTCTGGTATATGAAAAACATGTTTTTCAATGGCAAAAATCAATGAATATTGTAAATGCACAAACAGTAATATCTCCACATTGCACGGTGCAATTCTGAAATTTTTAGCTTTTTCCTGTTAATCCTAGCATGATAAAGAAGATTCAAAGAGAGTGAGATGCCAGCTCCTTTCATTCAGTCAGTAGCTTCAAACATTTCTGGTATATGAAAAACATGTTTTTCAATGGCAAAAATCAATGAATATTGTAAATGCACAAACAGTAATATCTCCACATTGCAAGGTGCAATTCTGAAATTTTTTGCTTTTTCCTGTTAATCCTAGCATGATAAAGAAGATTCAAAGAGAGTGAGATGCCAGCTCCTTTCATTCAGTCAGTAGCTTCAAACATTTCTGGTATATGAAAAACATGTTTTTCAATGGCAAAAATCAATGAATATTGTAAATGCACAAACAGTAATATCTCCACATTGCAAGGTGCAATTCTGAAATTTTTTGCTTTTTCCTGCTAATCCTAGCATGATAAAGAAGATTCAAAGAGAGTGAGATGCCAGCTCCTTTCATTCAGTCAGTAGCTTCAAACATTTCTGGTATATGAAAAACATGTTTTTCAATGGCAAAAATCAATGAATATTGTAAATGCACAAACAGTAATATCTCCACATTGCACGGTGCAATTCTGAAATTCTTAGCTTTTTCCTGTTAATCCTAGCATGATAAAGAAGATTCAAAGAGAGTGAGATGCCAGCTCCTTTCATTCAGTCAGTAGCTTCAAACATTTCTGGTATATGAAAAACATGTTTTTCAATGGCAAAAATCAATGAATATTGTAAATGCACAAACAGTAATATCTCCACATTGCACGGTGCAATTCTGAAATTTTTAGCTTTTTCCTGTTAATCCTAGCATGATAAAGAAGATTCAAAGAGAGTGAGATGCCAGCTCCTTTCATTCAGTCAGTAGCTTCAAACATTTCTGGTATATGAAAAACATGTTTTTCAATGGCAAAAATCAATGAATATTGTAAATGCACAAACAGTAATATCTCCACATTGCAAGGTGCAATTCTGAAATTTTTTGCTTTTTCCTGTTAATCCTAGCATGATAAAGAAGATTCAAAGAGAGTGAGATGCCAGCTCCTTTCATTCAGTCAGTAGCTTCAAACATTTCTGGTATATGAAAAACATGTTTTTCAATGGCAAAAATCAATGAATATTGTAAATGCACAAACAGTAATATCTCCACATTGCACGGTGCAATTCTGAAATTTTTAGCTTTTTCCTGTTAATCCTAGCATGATAAAGAAGATTCAAAGAGAGTGAGATGCCAGCTCCTTTCATTCAGTCAGTAGCTTCAAACATTTCTGGTATATGAAAAACATGTTTTTCAATGGCAAAAATCAATGAATATTGTAAATGCACAAACAGTAATATCTCCACATTGCAAGGTGCAATTCTGAAATTTTTTGCTTTTTCCTGTTAATCCTAGCATGATAAAGAAGATTCAAAGAGAGTGAGATGCCAGCTCCTTTCATTCAGTCAGTAGCTTCAAACATTTCTGGTATATGAAAAACGTTTTTCAATGGCAAAAATCAATGAATATTGTAAATGCACAAACAGTAATATCTCCACATTGCAAGGTGCAATTCTGAAATTTTTTGCTTTTTCCTGCTAATCCTAGCATGATAAAGAAGATTCAAAGAGAGTGAGATGCCAGCTCCTTTCATTCAGTCAGTAGCTTCAAACATTTCTGGTATATGAAAAACATGTTTTTCAATGGCAAAAATCAATGAATATTGTAAATGCACAAACAGTAATATCTCCACATTGCAAGGTGCAATTCTGAAATTTTTTGCTTTTTCCTGCTAATCCTAGCATGATAAAGAAGATTCAAAGAGAGTGAGATGCCAGCTCCTTTCATTCAGTCAGTAGCTTCAAACATTTCTGGTATATGAAAAACATGTTTTTCAATGGCAAAAATCAATGAATATTGTAAATGCACAAACAGTAATATCTCCACATTGCACGGTGCAATTCTGAAATTTTTAGCTTTTTCCTGTTAATCCTAGCATGATAAAGAAGATTCAAAGAGAGTGAGATGCCAGCTCCTTTCATTCAGTCAGTAGCTTCAAACATTTCTGGTATATGAAAAACATGTTTTTCAATGGCAAAAATCAATGAATATTGTAAATGCACAAACAGTAATATCTCCACATTGCAAGGTGCAATTCTGAAATTTTTTGCTTTTTCCTGTTAATCCTAGCATGATAAAGAAGATTCAAAGAGAGTGAGATGCCAGCTCCTTTCATTCAGTCAGTAGCTTCAAACATTTCTGGTATATGAAAAACATGTTTTTCAATGGCAAAAATCAATGAATATTGTAAATGCACAAACAGTAATATCTCCACATTGCAAGGTGCAATTCTGAAATTTTTTGCTTTTTCCTGCTAATCCTAGCATGATAAAGAAGATTCAAAGAGAGTGAGATGCCAGCTCCTTTCATTCAGTCAGTAGCTTCAAACATTTCTGGTATATGAAAAACATGTTTTTCAATGGCAAAAATCAATGAATATTGTAAATGCACAAACAGTAATATCTCCACATTGCACGGTGCAATTCTGAAATTTTTAGCTTTTTCCTGTTAATCCTAGCATGATAAAGAAGATTCAAAGAGAGTGAGATGCCAGCTCCTTTCATTCAGTCAGTAGCTTCAAACATTTCTGGTATATGAAAAACATGTTTTTCAATGGCAAAAATCAATGAATATTGTAAATGCACAAACAGTAATATCTCCACATTGCAAGGTGCAATTCTGAAATTTTTTGCTTTTTCCTGCTAATCCTAGCATGATAAAGAAGATTCAAAGAGAGTGAGATGCCAGCTCCTTTCATTCAGTCAGTAGCTTCAAACATTTCTGGTATATGAAAAACATGTTTTTCAATGGCAAAAATCGATGAATATTGTAAATGCACAAACAGTAATATCTCCACATTGCACGGTGCAATTCTGAAATTTTTAGCTTTTTCCTGTTAATCCTAGCATGATAAAGAAGATTCAAAGAGAGTGAGATGCCAGCTCCTTTCATTCAGTCAGTAGCTTCAAACATTTCTGGTATATGAAAAACATGTTTTTCAATGGCAAAAATCAATGAATATTGTAAATGCACAAACAGTAATATCTCCACATTGCAAGGTGCAATTCTGAAATTTTTTGCTTTTTCCTGTTAATCCTAGCATGATAAAGAAGATTCAAAGAGAGTGAGATGCCAGCTCCTTTCATTCAGTCAGTAGCTTCAAACATTTCTGGTATATGAAAAACATGTTTTTCAATGGCAAAAATCAATGAATATTGTAAATGCACAAACAGTAATATCTCCACATTGCACGGTGCAATTCTGAAATTTTTAGCTTTTTCCTGTTAATCCTAGCATGATAAAGAAGATTCAAAGAGAGTGAGATGCCAGCTCCTTTCATTCAGTCAGTAGCTTCAAACATTTCTGGTATATGAAAAACATGTTTTTCAATGGCAAAAATCAATGAATATTGTAAATGCACAAACAGTAATATCTCCACATTGCAAGGTGCAATTCTGAAATTTTTTGCTTTTTCCTGTTAATCCTAGCATGATAAAGAAGATTCAAAGAGAGTGAGATGCCAGCTCCTTTCATTCAGTCAGTAGCTTCAAACATTTCTGGTATATGAAAAACGTTTTTCAATGGCAAAAATCAATGAATATTGTAAATGCACAAACAGTAATATCTCCACATTGCAAGGTGCAATTCTGAAATTTTTTGCTTTTTCCTGCTAATCCTAGCATGATAAAGAAGATTCAAAGAGAGTGAGATGCCAGCTCCTTTCATTCAGTCAGTAGCTTCAAACATTTCTGGTATATGAAAAACATGTTTTTCAATGGCAAAAATCAATGAATATTGTAAATGCACAAACAGTAATATCTCCACATTGCAAGGTGCAATTCTGAAATTTTTTGCTTTTTCCTGCTAATCCTAGCATGATAAAGAAGATTCAAGAGAGTGAGATGCCAGCTCCTTTCATTCAGTCAGTAGCTTCAAACATTTCTGGTATATGAAAAACATTTTTTTCAATGGCAAAAATCAATGAATATTGTAAATGCACAAACAGTAATATCTCCACATTGCACGGTGCAATTCTGAAATTTTTAGCTTTTTCCTGTTAATCCTAGCATGATAAAGAAGATTCAAAGAGAGTGAGATGCCAGCTCCTTTCATTCAGTCAGTAGCTTCAAACATTTCTGGTATATGAAAAACATGTTTTTCAATGGCAAAAATCAATGAATATTGTAAATGCACAAACAGTAATATCTCCACATTGCAAGGTGCAATTCTGAAATTTTTTGCTTTTTCCTGTTAATCCTAGCATGATAAAGAAGATTCAAAGAGAGTGAGATGCCAGCTCCTTTCATTCAGTCAGTAGCTTCAAACATTTCTGGTATATGAAAAACATGTTTTTCAATGGCAAAAATCAATGAATATTGTAAATGCACAAACAGTAATATCTCCACATTGCACGGTGCAATTCTGAAATTTTTAGCTTTTTCCTGTTAATCCTAGCATGATAAAGAAGATTCAAAGAGAGTGAGATGCCAGCTCCTTTCATTCAGTCAGTAGCTTCAAACATTTCTGGTATATGAAAAACATGTTTTTCAATGGCAAAAATCAATGAATATTGTAAATGCACAAACAGTAATATCTCCACATTGCAAGGTGCAATTCTGAAATTTTTTGCTTTTTCCTGTTAATCCTAGCATGATAAAGAAGATTCAAAGAGAGTGAGATGCCAGCTCCTTTCATTCAGTCAGTAGCTTCAAACATTTCTGGTATATGAAAAACATGTTTTTCAATGGCAAAAATCAATGAATATTGTAAATGCACAAACAGTAATATCTCCACATTGCAAGGTGCAATTCTGAAATTTTTTGCTTTTTCCTGCTAATCCTAGCATGATAAAGAAGATTCAAAGAGAGTGAGATGCCAGCTCCTTTCATTCAGTCAGTAGCTTCAAACATTTCTGGTATATGAAAAACATGTTTTTCAATGGCAAAAATCAATGAATATTGTAAATGCACAAACAGTAATATCTCCACATTGCACGGTGCAATTCTGAAATTTTTAGCTTTTTCCTGTTAATCCTAGCATGATAAAGAAGATTCAAAGAGAGTGAGATGCCAGCTCCTTTCATTCAGTCAGTAGCTTCAAACATTTCTGGTATATGAAAAACATGTTTTTCAATGGCAAAAATCAATGAATATTGTAAATGCACAAACAGTAATATCTCCACATTGCAAGGTGCAATTCTGAAATTTTTTGCTTTTTCCTGCTAATCCTAGCATGATAAAGAAGATTCAAAGAGAGTGAGATGCCAGCTCCTTTCATTCAGTCAGTAGCTTCAAACATTTCTGGTATATGAAAAACATGTTTTTCAATGGCAAAAATCGATGAATATTGTAAATGCACAAACAGTAATATCTCCACATTGCACGGTGCAATTCTGAAATTTTTAGCTTTTTCCTGTTAATCCTAGCATGATAAAGAAGATTCAAAGAGAGTGAGATGCCAGCTCCTTTCATTCAGTCAGTAGCTTCAAACATTTCTGGTATATGAAAAACATGTTTTTCAATGGCAAAAATCAATGAATATTGTAAATGCACAAACAGTAATATCTCCACATTGCAAGGTGCAATTCTGAAATTTTTTGCTTTTTCCTGTTAATCCTAGCATGATAAAGAAGATTCAAAGAGAGTGAGATGCCAGCTCCTTTCATTCAGTCAGTAGCTTCAAACATTTCTGGTATATGAAAAACATGTTTTTCAATGGCAAAAATCAATGAATATTGTAAATGCACAAACAGTAATATCTCCACATTGCACGGTGCAATTCTGAAATTTTTAGCTTTTTCCTGTTAATCCTAGCATGATAAAGAAGATTCAAAGAGAGTGAGATGCCAGCTCCTTTCATTCAGTCAGTAGCTTCAAACATTTCTGGTATATGAAAAACATGTTTTTCAATGGCAAAAATCAATGAATATTGTAAATGCACAAACAGTAATATCTCCACATTGCAAGGTGCAATTCTGAAATTTTTTGCTTTTTCCTGTTAATCCTAGCATGATAAAGAAGATTCAAAGAGAGTGAGATGCCAGCTCCTTTCATTCAGTCAGTAGCTTCAAACATTTCTGGTATATGAAAAACGTTTTTCAATGGCAAAAATCAATGAATATTGTAAATGCACAAACAGTAATATCTCCACATTGCAAGGTGCAATTCTGAAATTTTTTGCTTTTTCCTGCTAATCCTAGCATGATAAAGAAGATTCAAAGAGAGTGAGATGCCAGCTCCTTTCATTCAGTCAGTAGCTTCAAACATTTCTGGTATATGAAAAACATGTTTTTCAATGGCAAAAATCAATGAATATTGTAAATGCACAAACAGTAATATCTCCACATTGCAAGGTGCAATTCTGAAATTTTTTGCTTTTTCCTGCTAATCCTAGCATGATAAAGAAGATTCAAGAGAGTGAGATGCCAGCTCCTTTCATTCAGTCAGTAGCTTCAAACATTTCTGGTATATGAAAAACATTTTTTCAATGGCAAAAATCAATGAATATTGTAAATGCACAAACAGTAATATCTCCACATTGCACGGTGCAATTCTGAAATTTTTAGCTTTTTCCTGTTAATCCTAGCATGATAAAGAAGATTCAAAGAGAGTGAGATGCCAGCTCCTTTCATTCAGTCAGTAGCTTCAAACATTTCTGGTATATGAAAAACATGTTTTTCAATGGCAAAAATCAATGAATATTGTAAATGCACAAACAGTAATATCTCCACATTGCAAGGTGCAATTCTGAAATTTTTTGCTTTTTCCTGTTAATCCTAGCATGATAAAGAAGATTCAAAGAGAGTGAGATGCCAGCTCCTTTCATTCAGTCAGTAGCTTCAAACATTTCTGGTATATGAAAAACATGTTTTTCAATGGCAAAAATCAATGAATATTGTAAATGCACAAACAGTAATATCTCCACATTGCAAGGTGCAATTCTGAAATTTTTAGCTTTTTCCTGTTAATCCTAGCATGATAAAGAAGATTCAAAGAGAGTGAGATGCCAGCTCCTTTCATTCAGTCAGTAGCTTCAAACATTTCTGGTATATGAAAAACATGTTTTTCAATGGCAAAAATCAATGAATATTGTAAATGCACAAACAGTAATATCTCCACATTGCAAGGTGCAATTCTGAAATTTTTTGCTTTTTCCTGTTAATCCTAGCATGATAAAGAAGATTCAAAGAGAGTGAGATGCCAGCTCCTTTCATTCAGTCAGTAGCTTCAAACATTTCTGGTATATGAAAAACGTTTTTCAATGGCAAAAATCAATGAATATTGTAAATGCACAAACAGTAATATCTCCACATTGCAAGGTGCAATTCTGAAATTTTTTGCTTTTTCCTGCTAATCCTAGCATGATAAAGAAGATTCAAAGAGAGTGAGATGCCAGCTCCTTTCATTCAGTCAGTAGCTTCAAACATTTCTGGTATATGAAAAACATGTTTTTCAATGGCAAAAATCAATGAATATTGTAAATGCACAAACAGTAATATCTCCACATTGCAAGGTGCAATTCTGAAATTTTTTGCTTTTTCCTGCTAATCCTAGCATGATAAAGAAGATTCAAAGAGAGTGAGATGCCAGCTCCTTTCATTCAGTCAGTAGCTTCAAACATTTCTGGTATATGAAAAACATGTTTTTCAATGGCAAAAATCAATGAATATTGTAAATGCACAAACAGTAATATCTCCACATTGCACGGTGCAATTCTGAAATTTTTAGCTTTTTCCTGTTAATCCTAGCATGATAAAGAAGATTCAAAGAGAGTGAGATGCCAGCTCCTTTCATTCAGTCAGTAGCTTCAAACATTTCTGGTATATGAAAAACATGTTTTTCAATGGCAAAAATCAATGAATATTGTAAATGCACAAACAGTAATATCTCCACATTGCAAGGTGCAATTCTGAAATTTTTTGCTTTTTCCTGTTAATCCTAGCATGATAAAGAAGATTCAAAGAGAGTGAGATGCCAGCTCCTTTCATTCAGTCAGTAGCTTCAAACATTTCTGGTATATGAAAAACATGTTTTTCAATGGCAAAAATCAATGAATATTGTAAATGCACAAACAGTAATATCTCCACATTGCAAGGTGCAATTCTGAAATTTTTTGCTTTTTCCTGCTAATCCTAGCATGATAAAGAAGATTCAAAGAGAGTGAGATGCCAGCTCCTTTCATTCAGTCAGTAGCTTCAAACATTTCTGGTATATGAAAAACATGTTTTTCAATGGCAAAAATCAATGAATATTGTAAATGCACAAACAGTAATATCTCCACATTGCACGGTGCAATTCTGAAATTCTTAGCTTTTTCCTGTTAATCCTAGCATGATAAAGAAGATTCAAAGAGAGTGAGATGCCAGCTCCTTTCATTCAGTCAGTAGCTTCAAACATTTCTGGTATATGAAAAACATGTTTTTCAATGGCAAAAATCAATGAATATTGTAAATGCACAAACAGTAATATCTCCACATTGCAAGGTGCAATTCTGAAATTTTTTGCTTTTTCCTGCTAATCCTAGCATGATAAAGATTCAAAGAGAGTGAGATGCCAGCTCCTTTCATTCAGTCAGTAGCTTCAAACATTTCTGGTATATGAAAAACATGTTTTTCAATGGCAAAAATCAATGAATATTGTAAATGCACAAACAGTAATATCTCCACATTGCACGGTGCAATTCTGAAATTTTTAGCTTTTTCCTGTTAATCCTAGCATGATAAAGAAGATTCAAAGAGAGTGAGATGCCAGCTCCTTTCATTCAGTCATTAGCTTCAAACATTTCTGGTATATGAAAAACATGTTTTTCAATGGCAAAAATCAATGAATATTGTAAATGCACAAACAGTAATATCTCCACATTGCACGGTGCAATTCTGAAATTTTTAGCTTTTTCCTGTTAATCCTAGCATGATAAAGAAGATTCAAAGAGAGTGAGATGCCAGCTCCTTTCATTCAGTCAGTAGCTTCAAACATTTCTGGTATATGAAAAACATGTTTTTCAATGGCAAAAATCAATGAATATTGTAAATGCACAAACAGTAATATCTCCACATTGCAAGGTGCAATTCTGAAATTTTTTGCTTTTTCCTGCTCCTCTTAGCATGATAAAGAAGATTCAAAGAGAGTGAGGTGCCAGCTCCTTTCATTCAGTCAGTAGCTTCAAACATTTCTGGTATATGAAAAACATGTTTTTCAATGGCAAAAATCAATGAATATTGTAAATGCACAAACAGTAATATCTCCACATTGCAAGGTGCAATTCTGAAATTTTTTGCTTTTTCCTGCTAATCCTAGCATGATAAAGAAGATTCAAAGAGAGTGAGATGCCAGCTCCTTTCATTCAGTCAGTAGCTTCAAACATTTCTGGTATATGAAAAACATGTTTTTCAATGGCAAAAATCAATGAATATTGTAAATGCACAAACAGTAATATCTCCACATTGCAAGGTGCAATTCTGAAATTTTTTGCTTTTTCCTGCTAATCCTAGCATGATAAAGAAGATTCAAAGAGAGTGAGATGCCAGCTCCTTTCATTCAGTCAGTAGCTTCAAACATTTCTGGTATATGAAAAACATGTTTTTCAATGGCAAAAATCAATGAATATTGTAAATGCACAAACAGTAATATCTCCACATTGCACGGTGCAATTCTGAAATTTTTAGCTTTTTCCTGTTAATCCTAGCATGATAAAGAAGATTCAAAGAGAGTGAGATGCCAGCTCCTTTCATTCAGTCAGTAGCTTCAAACATTTCTGGTATATGAAAAACATGTTTTTCAATGGCAAAAATCAATGAATATTGTAAATGCACAAACAGTAATATCTCCACATTGCAAGGTGCAATTCTGAAATTTTTTGCTTTTTCCTGTTAATCCTAGCATGATAAAGAAGATTCAAAGAGAGTGAGATGCCAGCTCCTTTCATTCAGTCAGTAGCTTCAAACATTTCTGGTATATGAAAAACATGTTTTTCAATGGCAAAAATCAATGAATATTGTAAATGCACAAACAGTAATATCTCCACATTGCAAGGTGCAATTCTGAAATTTTTTGCTTTTTCCTGCTAATCCTAGCATGATAAAGAAGATTCAAAGAGAGTGAGATGCCAGCTCCTTTCATTCAGTCAGTAGCTTCAAACATTTCTGGTATATGAAAAACATGTTTTTCAAAGGCAAAAATCAATGAATATTGTAAATGCACAAACAGTAATATCTCCACATTGCACGGTGCAATTCTGAAATTCTTAGCTTTTTCCTGTTAATCCTAGCATGATAAAGAAGATTCAAAGAGTGAGATGCCAGCTCCTTTCATTCAGTCAGTAGCTTCAAACATTTCTGGTATATGAAAAACATGTTTTTCAATGGCAAAAATCAATGAATATTGTAAATGCACAAACAGTAATATCTCCACATTGCACGGTGCAATTCTGAAATTTTTAGCTTTTTCCTGTTAATCCTAGCATGATAAAGAAGATTCAAAGAGAGTGAGATGCCAGCTCCTTTCATTCAGTCAGTAGCTTCAAACATTTCTGGTATATGAAAAACATGTTTTTCAATGGCAAAAATCAATGAATATTGTAAATGCACAAACAGTAATATCTCCACATTGCAAGGTGCAATTCTGAAATTTTTTGCTTTTTCCTGTTAATCCTAGCATGATAAAGAAGATTCAAAGAGAGTGAGATGCCAGCTCCTTTCATTCAGTCAGTAGCTTCAAACATTTCTGGTATATGAAAAACATGTTTTTCAATGGCAAAAATCAATGAATATTGTAAATGCACAAACAGTAATATCTCCACATTGCACGGTGCAATTCTGAAATTTTTAGCTTTTTCCTGTTAATCCTAGCATGATAAAGAAGATTCAAAGAGAGTGAGATGCCAGCTCCTTTCATTCAGTCAGTAGCTTCAAACATTTCTGGTATATGAAAAACATGTTTTTCAATGGCAAAAATCAATGAATATTGTAAATGCACAAACAGTAATATCTCCACATTGCAAGGTGCAATTCTGAAATTTTTTGCTTTTTCCTGTTAATCCTAGCATGATAAAGAAGATTCAAAGAGAGTGAGATGCCAGCTCCTTTCATTCAGTCAGTAGCTTCAAACATTTCTGGTATATGAAAAACGTTTTTCAATGGCAAAAATCAATGAATATTGTAAATGCACAAACAGTAATATCTCCACATTGCAAGGTGCAATTCTGAAATTTTTTGCTTTTTCCTGCTAATCCTAGCATGATAAAGAAGATTCAAAGAGAGTGAGATGCCAGCTCCTTTCATTCAGTCAGTAGCTTCAAACATTTCTGGTATATGAAAAACATGTTTTTCAATGGCAAAAATCAATGAATATTGTAAATGCACAAACAGTAATATCTCCACATTGCAAGGTGCAATTCTGAAATTTTTTGCTTTTTCCTGCTAATCCTAGCATGATAAAGAAGATTCAAAGAGAGTGAGATGCCAGCTCCTTTCATTCAGTCAGTAGCTTCAAACATTTCTGGTATATGAAAAACATGTTTTTCAATGGCAAAAATCAATGAATATTGTAAATGCACAAACAGTAATATCTCCACATTGCACGGTGCAATTCTGAAATTTTTAGCTTTTTCCTGTTAATCCTAGCATGATAAAGAAGATTCAAAGAGAGTGAGATGCCAGCTCCTTTCATTCAGTCAGTAGCTTCAAACATTTCTGGTATATGAAAAACATGTTTTTCAATGGCAAAAATCAATGAATATTGTAAATGCACAAACAGTAATATCTCCACATTGCAAGGTGCAATTCTGAAATTTTTTGCTTTTTCCTGTTAATCCTAGCATGATAAAGAAGATTCAAAGAGAGTGAGATGCCAGCTCCTTTCATTCAGTCAGTAGCTTCAAACATTTCTGGTATATGAAAAACATGTTTTTCAATGGCAAAAATCAATGAATATTGTAAATGCACAAACAGTAATATCTCCACATTGCAAGGTGCAATTCTGAAATTTTTTGCTTTTTCCTGCTAATCCTAGCATGATAAAGAAGATTCAAAGAGAGTGAGATGCCAGCTCCTTTCATTCAGTCAGTAGCTTCAAACATTTCTGGTATATGAAAAACATGTTTTTCAATGGCAAAAATCAATGAATATTGTAAATGCACAAACAGTAATATCTCCACATTGCACGGTGCAATTCTGAAATTCTTAGCTTTTTCCTGTTAATCCTAGCATGATAAAGAATATTCAAAGAGAGTGAGATGCCAGCTCCTTTCATTCAGTCAGTAGCTTCAAACATTTCTGGTATATGAAAAACATGTTTTTCAATGGCAAAAATCAATGAATATTGTAAATGCACAAACAGTAATATCTCCACATTGCAAGGTGCAATTCTGAAATTTTTTGCTTTTTCCTGCTAATCCTAGCATGATAAAGATTCAAAGAGAGTGAGATGCCAGCTCCTTTCATTCAGTCAGTAGCTTCAAACATTTCTGGTATATGAAAAACATGTTTTTCAATGGCAAAAATCAATGAATATTGTAAATGCACAAACAGTAATATCTCCACATTGCACGGTGCAATTCTGAAATTTTTAGCTTTTTCCTGTTAATCCTAGCATGATAAAGAAGATTCAAAGAGAGTGAGATGCCAGCTCCTTTCATTCAGTCATTAGCTTCAAACATTTCTGGTATATGAAAAACATGTTTTTCAATGGCAAAAATCAATGAATATTGTAAATGCACAAACAGTAATATCTCCACATTGCAAGGTGCAATTCTGAAATTTTTTGCTTTTTCCTGCTAATCCTAGCATGATAAAGATTCAAAGAGAGTGAGATGCCAGCTCCTTTCATTCAGTCAGTAGCTTCAAACATTTCTGGTATATGAAAAACATGTTTTTCAATGGCAAAAATCAATGAATATTGTAAATGCACAAACAGTAATATCTCCACATTGCACGGTGCAATTCTGAAATTTTTAGCTTTTTCCTGTTAATCCTAGCATGATAAAGAAGATTCAAAGAGAGTGAGATGCCAGCTCCTTTCATTCAGTCATTAGCTTCAAACATTTCTGGTATATGAAAAACATGTTTTTCAATGGCAAAAATCAATGAATATTGTAAATGCACAAACAGTAATATCTCCACATTGCACGGTGCAATTCTGAAATTTTTAGCTTTTTCCTGTTAATCCTAGCATGATAAAGAAGATTCAAAGAGAGTGAGATGCCAGCTCCTTTCATTCAGTCAGTAGCTTCAAACATTTCTGGTATATGAAAAACATGTTTTTCAATGGCAAAAATCAATGAATATTGTAAATGCACAAACAGTAATATCTCCACATTGCACGGTGCAATTCTGAAATTTTTAGCTTTTTCCTGTTAATCCTAGCATGATAAAGAAGATTCAAAGAGAGTGAGATGCCAGCTCCTTTCATTCAGTCATTAGCTTCAAACATTTCTGGTATATGAAAAACATGTTTTTCAATGGCAAAAATCAATGAATATTGTAAATGCACAAACAGTAATATCTCCACATTGCACGGTGCAATTCTGAAATTTTTAGCTTTTTCCTGTTAATCCTAGCATGATAAAGAAGATTCAAAGAGAGTGAGATGCCAGCTCCTTTCATTCAGTCAGTAGCTTCAAACATTTCTGGTATATGAAAAACATGTTTTTCAATGGCAAAAATCAATGAATATTGTAAATGCACAAACAGTAATATCTCCACATTGCAAGGTGCAATTCTGAAATTTTTTGCTTTTTCCTGTTAATCCTAGCATGATAAAGAAGATTCAAAGAGAGTGAGATGCCAGCTCCTTTCATTCAGTCAGTAGCTTCAAACATTTCTGGTATATGAAAAACATGTTTTTCAATGGCAAAAATCAATGAATATTGTAAATGCACAAACAGTAATATCTCCACATTGCAAGGTGCAATTCTGAAATTTTTTGCTTTTTCCTGCTAATCCTAGCATGATAAAGAAGATTCAAAGAGAGTGAGATGCCAGCTCCTTTCATTCAGTCAGTAGCTTCAAACATTTCTGGTATATGAAAAACATGTTTTTCAATGGCAAAAATCAATGAATATTGTAAATGCACAAACAGTAATATCTCCACATTGCACGGTGCAATTCTGAAATTCTTAGCTTTTTCCTGTTAATCCTAGCATGATAAAGAAGATTCAAAGAGAGTGAGATGCCAGCTCCTTTCATTCAGTCAGTAGCTTCAAACATTTCTGGTATATGAAAAACATGTTTTTCAATGGCAAAAATCAATGAATATTGTAAATGCACAAACAGTAATATCTCCACATTGCAAGGTGCAATTCTGAAATTTTTTGCTTTTTCCTGCTAATCCTAGCATGATAAAGATTCAAAGAGAGTGAGATGCCAGCTCCTTTCATTCAGTCAGTAGCTTCAAACATTTCTGGTATATGAAAAACATGTTTTTCAATGGCAAAAATCAATGAATATTGTAAATGCACAAACAGTAATATCTCCACATTGCACGGTGCAATTCTGAAATTTTTAGCTTTTTCCTGTTAATCCTAGCATGATAAAGAAGATTCAAAGAGAGTGAGATGCCAGCTCCTTTCATTCAGTCATTAGCTTCAAACATTTCTGGTATATGAAAAACATGTTTTTCAATGGCAAAAATCAATGAATATTGTAAATGCACAAACAGTAATATCTCCACATTGCACGGTGCAATTCTGAAATTTTTAGCTTTTTCCTGTTAATCCTAGCATGATAAAGAAGATTCAAAGAGAGTGAGATGCCAGCTCCTTTCATTCAGTCAGTAGCTTCAAACATTTCTGGTATATGAAAAACATGTTTTTCAATGGCAAAAATCAATGAATATTGTAAATGCACAAACAGTAATATCTCCACATTGCAAGGTGCAATTCTGAAATTTTTTGCTTTTTCCTGCTCCTCTTAGCATGATAAAGAAGATTCAAAGAGAGTGAGGTGCCAGCTCCTTTCATTCAGTCAGTAGCTTCAAACATTTCTGGTATATGAAAAACATGTTTTTCAATGGCAAAAATCAATGAATATTGTAAATGCACAAACAGTAATATCTCCACATTGCAAGGTGCAATTCTGAAATTTTTTGCTTTTTCCTGCTAATCCTAGCATGATAAAGAAGATTCAAAGAGAGTGAGATGCCAGCTCCTTTCATTCAGTCAGTAGCTTCAAACATTTCTGGTATATGAAAAACATGTTTTTCAATGGCAAAAATCAATGAATATTGTAAATGCACAAACAGTAATATCTCCACATTGCAAGGTGCAATTCTGAAATTTTTTGCTTTTTCCTGCTAATCCTAGCATGATAAAGAAGATTCAAAGAGAGTGAGATGCCAGCTCCTTTCATTCAGTCAGTAGCTTCAAACATTTCTGGTATATGAAAAACATGTTTTTCAATGGCAAAAATCAATGAATATTGTAAATGCACAAACAGTAATATCTCCACATTGCACGGTGCAATTCTGAAATTTTTAGCTTTTTCCTGTTAATCCTAGCATGATAAAGAAGATTCAAAGAGAGTGAGATGCCAGCTCCTTTCATTCAGTCAGTAGCTTCAAACATTTCTGGTATATGAAAAACATGTTTTTCAATGGCAAAAATCAATGAATATTGTAAATGCACAAACAGTAATATCTCCACATTGCAAGGTGCAATTCTGAAATTTTTTGCTTTTTCCTGTTAATCCTAGCATGATAAAGAAGATTCAAAGAGAGTGAGATGCCAGCTCCTTTCATTCAGTCAGTAGCTTCAAACATTTCTGGTATATGAAAAACATGTTTTTCAATGGCAAAAATCAATGAATATTGTAAATGCACAAACAGTAATATCTCCACATTGCAAGGTGCAATTCTGAAATTTTTTGCTTTTTCCTGCTAATCCTAGCATGATAAAGAAGATTCAAAGAGAGTGAGATGCCAGCTCCTTTCATTCAGTCAGTAGCTTCAAACATTTCTGGTATATGAAAAACATGTTTTTCAAAGGCAAAAATCAATGAATATTGTAAATGCACAAACAGTAATATCTCCACATTGCACGGTGCAATTCTGAAATTCTTAGCTTTTTCCTGTTAATCCTAGCATGATAAAGAAGATTCAAAGAGTGAGATGCCAGCTCCTTTCATTCAGTCAGTAGCTTCAAACATTTCTGGTATATGAAAAACATGTTTTTCAATGGCAAAAATCAATGAATATTGTAAATGCACAAACAGTAATATCTCCACATTGCACGGTGCAATTCTGAAATTTTTAGCTTTTTCCTGTTAATCCTAGCATGATAAAGAAGATTCAAAGAGAGTGAGATGCCAGCTCCTTTCATTCAGTCAGTAGCTTCAAACATTTCTGGTATATGAAAAACATGTTTTTCAATGGCAAAAATCAATGAATATTGTAAATGCACAAACAGTAATATCTCCACATTGCAAGGTGCAATTCTGAAATTTTTTGCTTTTTCCTGTTAATCCTAGCATGATAAAGAAGATTCAAAGAGAGTGAGATGCCAGCTCCTTTCATTCAGTCAGTAGCTTCAAACATTTCTGGTATATGAAAAACATGTTTTTCAATGGCAAAAATCAATGAATATTGTAAATGCACAAACAGTAATATCTCCACATTGCACGGTGCAATTCTGAAATTTTTAGCTTTTTCCTGTTAATCCTAGCATGATAAAGAAGATTCAAAGAGAGTGAGATGCCAGCTCCTTTCATTCAGTCAGTAGCTTCAAACATTTCTGGTATATGAAAAACATGTTTTTCAATGGCAAAAATCAATGAATATTGTAAATGCACAAACAGTAATATCTCCACATTGCAAGGTGCAATTCTGAAATTTTTTGCTTTTTCCTGTTAATCCTAGCATGATAAAGAAGATTCAAAGAGAGTGAGATGCCAGCTCCTTTCATTCAGTCAGTAGCTTCAAACATTTCTGGTATATGAAAAACGTTTTTCAATGGCAAAAATCAATGAATATTGTAAATGCACAAACAGTAATATCTCCACATTGCAAGGTGCAATTCTGAAATTTTTTGCTTTTTCCTGCTAATCCTAGCATGATAAAGAAGATTCAAAGAGAGTGAGATGCCAGCTCCTTTCATTCAGTCAGTAGCTTCAAACATTTCTGGTATATGAAAAACATGTTTTTCAATGGCAAAAATCAATGAATATTGTAAATGCACAAACAGTAATATCTCCACATTGCAAGGTGCAATTCTGAAATTTTTTGCTTTTTCCTGCTAATCCTAGCATGATAAAGAAGATTCAAAGAGAGTGAGATGCCAGCTCCTTTCATTCAGTCAGTAGCTTCAAACATTTCTGGTATATGAAAAACATGTTTTTCAATGGCAAAAATCAATGAATATTGTAAATGCACAAACAGTAATATCTCCACATTGCACGGTGCAATTCTGAAATTTTTAGCTTTTTCCTGTTAATCCTAGCATGATAAAGAAGATTCAAAGAGAGTGAGATGCCAGCTCCTTTCATTCAGTCAGTAGCTTCAAACATTTCTGGTATATGAAAAACATGTTTTTCAATGGCAAAAATCAATGAATATTGTAAATGCACAAACAGTAATATCTCCACATTGCAAGGTGCAATTCTGAAATTTTTTGCTTTTTCCTGTTAATCCTAGCATGATAAAGAAGATTCAAAGAGAGTGAGATGCCAGCTCCTTTCATTCAGTCAGTAGCTTCAAACATTTCTGGTATATGAAAAACATGTTTTTCAATGGCAAAAATCAATGAATATTGTAAATGCACAAACAGTAATATCTCCACATTGCAAGGTGCAATTCTGAAATTTTTTGCTTTTTCCTGCTAATCCTAGCATGATAAAGAAGATTCAAAGAGAGTGAGATGCCAGCTCCTTTCATTCAGTCAGTAGCTTCAAACATTTCTGGTATATGAAAAACATGTTTTTCAATGGCAAAAATCAATGAATATTGTAAATGCACAAACAGTAATATCTCCACATTGCACGGTGCAATTCTGAAATTCTTAGCTTTTTCCTGTTAATCCTAGCATGATAAAGAATATTCAAAGAGAGTGAGATGCCAGCTCCTTTCATTCAGTCAGTAGCTTCAAACATTTCTGGTATATGAAAAACATGTTTTTCAATGGCAAAAATCAATGAATATTGTAAATGCACAAACAGTAATATCTCCACATTGCAAGGTGCAATTCTGAAATTTTTTGCTTTTTCCTGCTAATCCTAGCATGATAAAGATTCAAAGAGAGTGAGATGCCAGCTCCTTTCATTCAGTCAGTAGCTTCAAACATTTCTGGTATATGAAAAACATGTTTTTCAATGGCAAAAATCAATGAATATTGTAAATGCACAAACAGTAATATCTCCACATTGCACGGTGCAATTCTGAAATTTTTAGCTTTTTCCTGTTAATCCTAGCATGATAAAGAAGATTCAAAGAGAGTGAGATGCCAGCTCCTTTCATTCAGTCATTAGCTTCAAACATTTCTGGTATATGAAAAACATGTTTTTCAATGGCAAAAATCAATGAATATTGTAAATGCACAAACAGTAATATCTCCACATTGCAAGGTGCAATTCTGAAATTTTTTGCTTTTTCCTGCTAATCCTAGCATGATAAAGATTCAAAGAGAGTGAGATGCCAGCTCCTTTCATTCAGTCAGTAGCTTCAAACATTTCTGGTATATGAAAAACATGTTTTTCAATGGCAAAAATCAATGAATATTGTAAATGCACAAACAGTAATATCTCCACATTGCACGGTGCAATTCTGAAATTTTTAGCTTTTTCCTGTTAATCCTAGCATGATAAAGAAGATTCAAAGAGAGTGAGATGCCAGCTCCTTTCATTCAGTCATTAGCTTCAAACATTTCTGGTATATGAAAAACATGTTTTTCAATGGCAAAAATCAATGAATATTGTAAATGCACAAACAGTAATATCTCCACATTGCACGGTGCAATTCTGAAATTTTTAGCTTTTTCCTGTTAATCCTAGCATGATAAAGAAGATTCAAAGAGAGTGAGATGCCAGCTCCTTTCATTCAGTCAGTAGCTTCAAACATTTCTGGTATATGAAAAACATGTTTTTCAATGGCAAAAATCAATGAATATTGTAAATGCACAAACAGTAATATCTCCACATTGCACGGTGCAATTCTGAAATTTTTAGCTTTTTCCTGTTAATCCTAGCATGATAAAGAAGATTCAAAGAGAGTGAGATGCCAGCTCCTTTCATTCAGTCATTAGCTTCAAACATTTCTGGTATATGAAAAACATGTTTTTCAATGGCAAAAATCAATGAATATTGTAAATGCACAAACAGTAATATCTCCACATTGCACGGTGCAATTCTGAAATTTTTAGCTTTTTCCTGTTAATCCTAGCATGATAAAGAAGATTCAAAGAGAGTGAGATGCCAGCTCCTTTCATTCAGTCAGTAGCTTCAAACATTTCTGGTATATGAAAAACATGTTTTTCAATGGCAAAAATCAATGAATATTGTAAATGCACAAACAGTAATATCTCCACATTGCAAGGTGCAATTCTGAAATTTTTTGCTTTTTCCTGTTAATCCTAGCATGATAAAGAAGATTCAAAGAGAGTGAGATGCCAGCTCCTTTCATTCAGTCAGTAGCTTCAAACATTTCTGGTATATGAAAAACATGTTTTTCAATGGCAAAAATCAATGAATATTGTAAATGCACAAACAGTAATATCTCCACATTGCAAGGTGCAATTCTGAAATTTTTAGCTTTTTCCTGCTAATCCTAGCATGATAAAGAAGATTCAAAGAGAGTGAGATGCCAGCTCCTTTCATTCAGTCAGTAGCTTCAAACATTTCTGGTATATGAAAAACATGTTTTTCAATGGCAAAAATCAATGAATATTGTAAATGCACAAACAGTAATATCTCCACATTGCACGGTGCAATTCTGAAATTTTTAGCTTTTTCCTGTTAATCCTAGCATGATAAAGAAGATTCAAAGAGAGTGAGATGCCAGCTCCTTTCATTCAGTCAGTAGCTTCAAACATTTCTGGTATATGAAAAACATGTTTTTCAATGGCAAAAATCAATGAATATTGTAAATGCACAAACAGTAATATCTCCACATTGCAAGGTGCAATTCTGAAATTTTTTGCTTTTTCCTGCTAATCCTAGCATGATAAAGAAGATTCAAAGAGAGTGAGATGCCAGCTCCTTTCATTCAGTCAGTAGCTTCAAACATTTCTGGTATATGAAAAACATGTTTTTCAATGGCAAAAATCAATGAATATTGTAAATGCACAAACAGTAATATCTCCACATTGCACGGTGCAATTCTGAAATTTTTAGCTTTTTCCTGTTAATCCTAGCATGATAAAGAAGATTCAAAGAGAGTGAGATGCCAGCTCCTTTCATTCAGTCAGTAGCTTCAAACATTTCTGGTATATGAAAAACATGTTTTTCAATGGCAAAAATCAATGAATATTGTAAATGCACAAACAGTAATATCTCCACATTGCAAGGTGCAATTCTGAAATTTTTTGCTTTTTCCTGTTAATCCTAGCATGATAAAGAAGATTCAAAGAGAGTGAGATGCCAGCTCCTTTCATTCAGTCAGTAGCTTCAAACATTTCTGGTATATGAAAAACATGTTTTTCAATGGCAAAAATCAATGAATATTGTAAATGCACAAACAGTAATATCTCCACATTGCACGGTGCAATTCTGAAATTTTTAGCTTTTTCCTGTTAATCCTAGCATGATAAAGAAGATTCAAAGAGAGTGAGATGCCAGCTCCTTTCATTCAGTCAGTAGCTTCAAACATTTCTGGTATATGAAAAACATGTTTTTCAATGGCAAAAATCAATGAATATTGTAAATGCACAAACAGTAATATCTCCACATTGCAAGGTGCAATTCTGAAATTTTTTGCTTTTTCCTGTTAATCCTAGCATGATAAAGAAGATTCAAAGAGAGTGAGATGCCAGCTCCTTTCATTCAGTCAGTAGCTTCAAACATTTCTGGTATATGAAAAACGTTTTTCAATGGCAAAAATCAATGAATATTGTAAATGCACAAACAGTAATATCTCCACATTGCAAGGTGCAATTCTGAAATTTTTTGCTTTTTCCTGCTAATCCTAGCATGATAAAGAAGATTCAAAGAGAGTGAGATGCCAGCTCCTTTCATTCAGTCAGTAGCTTCAAACATTTCTGGTATATGAAAAACATGTTTTTCAATGGCAAAAATCAATGAATATTGTAAATGCACAAACAGTAATATCTCCACATTGCAAGGTGCAATTCTGAAATTTTTTGCTTTTTCCTGCTAATCCTAGCATGATAAAGAAGATTCAAAGAGAGTGAGATGCCAGCTCCTTTCATTCAGTCAGTAGCTTCAAACATTTCTGGTATATGAAAAACATGTTTTTCAATGGCAAAAATCAATGAATATTGTAAATGCACAAACAGTAATATCTCCACATTGCACGGTGCAATTCTGAAATTTTTAGCTTTTTCCTGTTAATCCTAGCATGATAAAGAAGATTCAAAGAGAGTGAGATGCCAGCTCCTTTCATTCAGTCAGTAGCTTCAAACATTTCTGGTTTATGAAAAATATGTTTTTCAATGGCAAAAATCAATGAATATTGTAAATGCACAAACAGTAATATCTCCACATTGCAAGGTGCAATTCTGAAATTTTTTGCTTTTTCCTGTTAATCCTAGCATGATAAAGAAGATTCAAAGAGAGTGAGATGCCAGCTCCTTTCATTCAGTCAGTAGCTTCAAACATTTCTGGTATATGAAAAACATGTTTTTCAATGGCAAAAATCAATGAATATTGTAAATGCACAAACAGTAATATCTCCACATTGCAAGGTGCAATTCTGAAATTTTTTGCTTTTTCCTGCTAATCCTAGCATGATAAAGAAGATTCAAAGAGAGTGAGATGCCAGCTCCTTTCATTCAGTCAGTAGCTTCAAACATTTCTGGTATATGAAAAACATGTTTTTCAATGGCAAAAATCAATGAATATTGTAAATGCACAAACAGTAATATCTCCACATTGCACGGTGCAATTCTGAAATTCTTAGCTTTTTCCTGTTAATCCTAGCATGATAAAGAAGATTCAAAGAGAGTGAGATGCCAGCTCCTTTCATTCAGTCAGTAGCTTCAAACATTTCTGGTATATGAAAAACATGTTTTTCAATGGCAAAAATCAATGAATATTGTAAATGCACAAACAGTAATATCTCCACATTGCAAGGTGCAATTCTGAAATTTTTTGCTTTTTCCTGCTAATCCTAGCATGATAAAGATTCAAAGAGAGTGAGATGCCAGCTCCTTTCATTCAGTCAGTAGCTTCAAACATTTCTGGTATATGAAAAACATGTTTTTCAATGGCAAAAATCAATGAATATTGTAAATGCACAAACAGTAATATCTCCACATTGCACGGTGCAATTCTGAAATTTTTAGCTTTTTCCTGTTAATCCTAGCATGATAAAGAAGATTCAAAGAGAGTGAGATGCCAGCTCCTTTCATTCAGTCAGTAGCTTCAAACATTTCTGGTATATGAATAACATGTTTTTCAATGGCAAAAATCAATGAATATTGTAAATGCACAAACAGTAATTTCTCCGCATTGCAAGGAGCAATTCTGAAATTTTTTGCTTTTTCCTGCTAATCCTAGCATGATAAAGAAGATTCAAAGAGAGTGAGATGCCAGCTCCTTTCATTCAGTCAGTAGCTTCAAACATTTCTGGTATATGAAAAACATGTTTTTCAATGGCAAAAATCAATGAATATTGTAAATGCACAAACAGTAATATCTCCACATTGCACGGTGCAATTCTGAAATTTTTAGCTTTTTCCTGTTAATCCTAGCATGATAAAGAAGATTCAAAGAGAGTGAGATGCCAGCTCCTTTCATTCAGTCAGTAGCTTCAAACATTTCTGGTATATGAAAAACATGTTTTTCAATGGCAAAAATCAATGAATATTGTAAATGCACAAACAGTAATATCTCCACATTGCACGGTGCAATTCTGAAATTTTTAGCTTTTTCCTGTTAATCCTAGCATGATAAAGAAGATTCAAAGAGAGTGAGATGCCAGCTCCTTTCATTCAGTCAGTAGCTTCAAACATTTCTGGTATATGAAAAACATGTTTTTCAATGGCAAAAATCAATGAATATTGTAAATGCACAAACAGTAATATCTCCACATTGCAAGGTGCAATTCTGAAATTTTTTGCTTTTTCCTGCTAATCCTAGCATGATAAAGAAGATTCAAAGAGAGTGAGATGCCAGCTCCTTTCATTCAGTCAGTAGCTTCAAACATTTCTGGTATATGAAAAACATGTTTTTCAATGGCAAAAATCAATGAATATTGTAAATGCACAAACAGTAATATCTCCACATTGCACGGTGCAATTCTGAAATTTTTAGCTTTTTCCTGTTAATCCTAGCATGATAAAGAAGATTCAAAGAGAGTGAGATGCCAGCTCCTTTCATTCAGTCAGTAGCTTCAAACATTTCTGGTATATGAAAAACATGTTTTTCAATGGCAAAAATCAATGAATATTGTAAATGCACAAACAGTAATATCTCCACATTGCAAGGTGCAATTCTGAAATTTTTTGCTTTTTCCTGTTAATCCTAGCATGATAAAGAAGATTCAAAGAGAGTGAGATGCCAGCTCCTTTCATTCAGTCAGTAGCTTCAAACATTTCTGGTATATGAAAAACATGTTTTTCAATGGCAAAAATCAATGAATATTGTAAATGCACAAACAGTAATATCTCCACATTGCACGGTGCAATTCTGAAATTTTTAGCTTTTTCCTGTTAATCCTAGCATGATAAAGAAGATTCAAAGAGAGTGAGATGCCAGCTCCTTTCATTCAGTCAGTAGCTTCAAACATTTCTGGTATATGAAAAACATGTTTTTCAATGGCAAAAATCAATGAATATTGTAAATGCACAAACAGTAATATCTCCACATTGCAAGGTGCAATTCTGAAATTTTTTGCTTTTTCCTGTTAATCCTAGCATGATAAAGAAGATTCAAAGAGAGTGAGATGCCAGCTCCTTTCATTCAGTCAGTAGCTTCAAACATTTCTGGTATATGAAAAACGTTTTTCAATGGCAAAAATCAATGAATATTGTAAATGCACAAACAGTAATATCTCCACATTGCAAGGTGCAATTCTGAAATTTTTTGCTTTTTCCTGCTAATCCTAGCATGATAAAGAAGATTCAAAGAGAGTGAGATGCCAGCTCCTTTCATTCAGTCAGTAGCTTCAAACATTTCTGGTATATGAAAAACATGTTTTTCAATGGCAAAAATCAATGAATATTGTAAATGCACAAACAGTAATATCTCCACATTGCAAGGTGCAATTCTGAAATTTTTTGCTTTTTCCTGCTAATCCTAGCATGATAAAGAAGATTCAAAGAGAGTGAGATGCCAGCTCCTTTCATTCAGTCAGTAGCTTCAAACATTTCTGGTATATGAAAAACATGTTTTTCAATGGCAAAAATCAATGAATATTGTAAATGCACAAACAGTAATATCTCCACATTGCACGGTGCAATTCTGAAATTTTTAGCTTTTTCCTGTTAATCCTAGCATGATAAAGAAGATTCAAAGAGAGTGAGATGCCAGCTCCTTTCATTCAGTCAGTAGCTTCAAACATTTCTGGTATATGAAAAACATGTTTTTCAATGGCAAAAATCAATGAATATTGTAAATGCACAAACAGTAATATCTCCACATTGCAAGGTGCAATTCTGAAATTTTTTGCTTTTTCCTGTTAATCCTAGCATGATAAAGAAGATTCAAAGAGAGTGAGATGCCAGCTCCTTTCATTCAGTCAGTAGCTTCAAACATTTCTGGTATATGAAAAACATGTTTTTCAATGGCAAAAATCAATGAATATTGTAAATGCACAAACAGTAATATCTCCACATTGCAAGGTGCAATTCTGAAATTTTTTGCTTTTTCCTGCTAATCCTAGCATGATAAAGAAGATTCAAAGAGAGTGAGATGCCAGCTCCTTTCATTCAGTCAGTAGCTTCAAACATTTCTGGTATATGAAAAACATGTTTTTCAATGGCAAAAATCAATGAATATTGTAAATGCACAAACAGTAATATCTCCACATTGCACGGTGCAATTCTGAAATTCTTAGCTTTTTCCTGTTAATCCTAGCATGATAAAGAAGATTCAAAGAGAGTGAGATGCCAGCTCCTTTCATTCAGTCAGTAGCTTCAAACATTTCTGGTATATGAAAAACATGTTTTTCAATGGCAAAAATCAAAGAATATTGTAAATGCACAAACAGTAATATCTTCACATTGCAAGGTGCAATTCTGAAATTTTTTGCTTTTTCCTGCTAATCCTAGCATGATAAAGATTCAAAGAGAGTGAGATGCCAGCTCCTTTCATTCAGTCAGTAGCTTCAAACATTTCTGGTATATGAAAAACATGTTTTTCAATGGCAAAAATCAATGAATATTGTAAATGCACAAACAGTAATATCTCCACATTGCACGGTGCAATTCTGAAATTTTTAGCTTTTTCCTGTTAATCCTAGCATGATAAAGAAGATTCAAAGAGAGTGAGATGCCAGCTCCTTTCATTCAGTCATTAGCTTCAAACATTTCTGGTATATGAAAAACATGTTTTTCAATGGCAAAAATCAATGAATATTGTAAATGCACAAACAGTAATATCTCCACATTGCACAGTGCAATTCTGAAATTTTTAGCTTTTTCCTGTTAATCCTAGCATGATAAAGAAGATTCAAAGAGAGTGAGATGCCAGCTCCTTTCATTCAGTCAGTAGCTTCAAACATTTCTGGTATATGAAAAACATGTTTTTCAATGGCAAAAATCAATGAATATTGTAAATGCACAAACAGTAATATCTCCACATTGCAAGGTGCAATTCTGAAATTTTTTGCTTTTTCCTGCTAATCCTAGCATGATAAAGAAGATTCAAAGAGAGTGAGATGCCAGCTCCTTTCATTCAGTCAGTAGCTTCAAACATTTCTGGTATATGAAAAACATGTTTTTCAATGGCAAAAATCAATGAATATTGTAAATGCACAAACAGTAATATCTCCACATTGCACGGTGCAATTCTGAAATTTTTAGCTTTTTCCTGTTAATCCTAGCATGATAAAGAAGATTCAAAGAGAGTGAGATGCCAGCTCCTTTCATTCAGTCAGTAGCTTCAAACATTTCTGGTATATGAAAAACATGTTTTTCAATGGCAAAAATCAATGAATATTGTAAATGCACAAACAGTAATATCTCCACATTGCAAGGTGCAATTCTGAAATTTTTTGCTTTTTCCTGTTAATCCTAGCATGATAAAGAAGATTCAAAGAGAGTGAGATGCCAGCTCCTTTCATTCAGTCAGTAGCTTCAAACATTTCTGGTATATGAAAAACATGTTTTTCAATGGCAAAAATCAATGAATATTGTAAATGCACAAACAGTAATATCTCCACATTGCAAGGTGCAATTCTGAAATTTTTTGCTTTTTCCTGTTAATCCTAGCATGATAAAGAAGATTCAAAGAGAGTGAGATGCCAGCTCCTTTCATTCAGTCAGTAGCTTCAAACATTTCTGGTATATGAAAAACGTTTTTCAATGGCAAAAATCAATGAATATTGTAAATGCACAAACAGTAATATCTCCACATTGCAAGGTGCAATTCTGAAATTTTTTGCTTTTTCCTGCTAATCCTAGCATGATAAAGAAGATTCAAAGAGAGTGAGATGCCAGCTCCTTTCATTCAGTCAGTAGCTTCAAACATTTCTGGTATATGAAAAACATGTTTTTCAATGGCAAAAATCAATGAATATTGTAAATGCACAAACAGTAATATCTCCACATTGCAAGGTGCAATTCTGAAATTTTTTGCTTTTTCCTGCTAATCCTAGCATGATAAAGAAGATTCAAAGAGAGTGAGATGCCAGCTCCTTTCATTCAGTCAGTAGCTTCAAACATTTCTGGTATATGAAAAACATGTTTTTCAATGGCAAAAATCAATGAATATTGTAAATGCACAAACAGTAATATCTCCACATTGCACGGTGCAATTCTGAAATTCTTAGCTTTTTCCTGTTAATCCTAGCATGATAAAGAAGATTCAAAGAGAGTGAGATGCCAGCTCCTTTCATTCAGTCAGTAGCTTCAAACATTTCTGGTATATGAAAAACATGTTTTTCAATGGCAAAAATCAATGAATATTGTAAATGCACAAACAGTAATATCTCCACATTGCAAGGTGCAATTCTGAAATTTTTTGCTTTTTCCTGCTAATCCTAGCATGATAAAGATTCAAAGAGAGTGAGATGCCAGCTCCTTTCATTCAGTCAGTAGCTTCAAACATTTCTGGTATATGAAAAACATGTTTTTCAATGGCAAAAATCAATGAATATTGTAAATGCACAAACAGTAATATCTCCACATTGCACGGTGCAATTCTGAAATTTTTAGCTTTTTCCTGTTAATCCTAGCATGATAAAGAAGATTCAAAGAGAGTGAGATGCCAGCTCCTTTCATTCAGTCAGTAGCTTCAAACATTTCTGGTATATGAATAACATGTTTTTCAATGGCAAAAATCAATGAATATTGTAAATGCACAAACAGTAATTTCTCCGCATTGCAAGGAGCAATTCTGAAATTTTTTGCTTTTTCCTGCTAATCCTAGCATGATAAAGAAGATTCAAAGAGAGTGAGATGCCAGCTCCTTTCATTCAGTCAGTAGCTTCAAACATTTCTGGTATATGAAAAACATGTTTTTCAATGGCAAAAATCAATGAATATTGTAAATGCACAAACAGTAATATCTCCACATTGCACGGTGCAATTCTGAAATTTTTAGCTTTTTCCTGTTAATCCTAGCATGATAAAGAAGATTCAAAGAGAGTGAGATGCCAGCTCCTTTCATTCAGTCAGTAGCTTCAAACATTTCTGGTATATGAAAAACATGTTTTTCAATGGCAAAAATCAATGAATATTGTAAATGCACAAACAGTAATATCTCCACATTGCACGGTGCAATTCTGAAATTTTTAGCTTTTTCCTGTTAATCCTAGCATGATAAAGAAGATTCAAAGAGAGTGAGATGCCAGCTCCTTTCATTCAGTCAGTAGCTTCAAACATTTCTGGTATATGAAAAACATGTTTTTCAATGGCAAAAATCAATGAATATTGTAAATGCACAAACAGTAATATCTCCACATTGCAAGGTGCAATTCTGAAATTTTTTGCTTTTTCCTGCTAATCCTAGCATGATAAAGAAGATTCAAAGAGAGTGAGATGCCAGCTCCTTTCATTCAGTCAGTAGCTTCAAACATTTCTGGTATATGAAAAACATGTTTTTCAATGGCAAAAATCAATGAATATTGTAAATGCACAAACAGTAATATCTCCACATTGCACGGTGCAATTCTGAAATTTTTAGCTTTTTCCTGTTAATCCTAGCATGATAAAGAAGATTCAAAGAGAGTGAGATGCCAGCTCCTTTCATTCAGTCAGTAGCTTCAAACATTTCTGGTATATGAAAAACATGTTTTTCAATGGCAAAAATCAATGAATATTGTAAATGCACAAACAGTAATATCTCCACATTGCAAGGTGCAATTCTGAAATTTTTTGCTTTTTCCTGTTAATCCTAGCATGATAAAGAAGATTCAAAGAGAGTGAGATGCCAGCTCCTTTCATTCAGTCAGTAGCTTCAAACATTTCTGGTATATGAAAAACATGTTTTTCAATGGCAAAAATCAATGAATATTGTAAATGCACAAACAGTAATATCTCCACATTGCACGGTGCAATTCTGAAATTTTTAGCTTTTTCCTGTTAATCCTAGCATGATAAAGAAGATTCAAAGAGAGTGAGATGCCAGCTCCTTTCATTCAGTCAGTAGCTTCAAACATTTCTGGTATATGAAAAACATGTTTTTCAATGGCAAAAATCAATGAATATTGTAAATGCACAAACAGTAATATCTCCACATTGCAAGGTGCAATTCTGAAATTTTTTGCTTTTTCCTGTTAATCCTAGCATGATAAAGAAGATTCAAAGAGAGTGAGATGCCAGCTCCTTTCATTCAGTCAGTAGCTTCAAACATTTCTGGTATATGAAAAACGTTTTTCAATGGCAAAAATCAATGAATATTGTAAATGCACAAACAGTAATATCTCCACATTGCAAGGTGCAATTCTGAAATTTTTTGCTTTTTCCTGCTAATCCTAGCATGATAAAGAAGATTCAAAGAGAGTGAGATGCCAGCTCCTTTCATTCAGTCAGTAGCTTCAAACATTTCTGGTATATGAAAAACATGTTTTTCAATGGCAAAAATCAATGAATATTGTAAATGCACAAACAGTAATATCTCCACATTGCAAGGTGCAATTCTGAAATTTTTTGCTTTTTCCTGCTAATCCTAGCATGATAAAGAAGATTCAAAGAGAGTGAGATGCCAGCTCCTTTCATTCAGTCAGTAGCTTCAAACATTTCTGGTATATGAAAAACATGTTTTTCAATGGCAAAAATCAATGAATATTGTAAATGCACAAACAGTAATATCTCCACATTGCACGGTGCAATTCTGAAATTTTTAGCTTTTTCCTGTTAATCCTAGCATGATAAAGAAGATTCAAAGAGAGTGAGATGCCAGCTCCTTTCATTCAGTCAGTAGCTTCAAACATTTCTGGTATATGAAAAACATGTTTTTCAATGGCAAAAATCAATGAATATTGTAAATGCACAAACAGTAATATCTCCACATTGCAAGGTGCAATTCTGAAATTTTTTGCTTTTTCCTGTTAATCCTAGCATGATAAAGAAGATTCAAAGAGAGTGAGATGCCAGCTCCTTTCATTCAGTCAGTAGCTTCAAACATTTCTGGTATATGAAAAACATGTTTTTCAATGGCAAAAATCAATGAATATTGTAAATGCACAAACAGTAATATCTCCACATTGCAAGGTGCAATTCTGAAATTTTTTGCTTTTTCCTGCTAATCCTAGCATGATAAAGAAGATTCAAAGAGAGTGAGATGCCAGCTCCTTTCATTCAGTCAGTAGCTTCAAACATTTCTGGTATATGAAAAACATGTTTTTCAATGGCAAAAATCAATGAATATTGTAAATGCACAAACAGTAATATCTCCACATTGCACGGTGCAATTCTGAAATTCTTAGCTTTTTCCTGTTAATCCTAGCATGATAAAGAAGATTCAAAGAGAGTGAGATGCCAGCTCCTTTCATTCAGTCAGTAGCTTCAAACATTTCTGGTATATGAAAAACATGTTTTTCAATGGCAAAAATCAAAGAATATTGTAAATGCACAAACAGTAATATCTTCACATTGCAAGGTGCAATTCTGAAATTTTTTGCTTTTTCCTGCTAATCCTAGCATGATAAAGATTCAAAGAGAGTGAGATGCCAGCTCCTTTCATTCAGTCAGTAGCTTCAAACATTTCTGGTATATGAAAAACATGTTTTTCAATGGCAAAAATCAATGAATATTGTAAATGCACAAACAGTAATATCTCCACATTGCACGGTGCAATTCTGAAATTTTTAGCTTTTTCCTGTTAATCCTAGCATGATAAAGAAGATTCAAAGAGAGTGAGATGCCAGCTCCTTTCATTCAGTCATTAGCTTCAAACATTTCTGGTATATGAAAAACATGTTTTTCAATGGCAAAAATCAATGAATATTGTAAATGCACAAACAGTAATATCTCCACATTGCACAGTGCAATTCTGAAATTTTTAGCTTTTTCCTGTTAATCCTAGCATGATAAAGAAGATTCAAAGAGAGTGAGATGCCAGCTCCTTTCATTCAGTCAGTAGCTTCAAACATTTCTGGTATATGAAAAACATGTTTTTCAATGGCAAAAATCAATGAATATTGTAAATGCACAAACAGTAATATCTCCACATTGCAAGGTGCAATTCTGAAATTTTTTGCTTTTTCCTGCTAATCCTAGCATGATAAAGAAGATTCAAAGAGAGTGAGATGCCAGCTCCTTTCATTCAGTCAGTAGCTTCAAACATTTCTGGTATATGAAAAACATGTTTTTCAATGGCAAAAATCAATGAATATTGTAAATGCACAAACAGTAATATCTCCACATTGCACGGTGCAATTCTGAAATTTTTAGCTTTTTCCTGTTAATCCTAGCATGATAAAGAAGATTCAAAGAGAGTGAGATGCCAGCTCCTTTCATTCAGTCAGTAGCTTCAAACATTTCTGGTATATGAAAAACATGTTTTTCAATGGCAAAAATCAATGAATATTGTAAATGCACAAACAGTAATATCTCCACATTGCAAGGTGCAATTCTGAAATTTTTTGCTTTTTCCTGTTAATCCTAGCATGATAAAGAAGATTCAAAGAGAGTGAGATGCCAGCTCCTTTCATTCAGTCAGTAGCTTCAAACATTTCTGGTATATGAAAAACATGTTTTTCAATGGCAAAAATCAATGAATATTGTAAATGCACAAACAGTAATATCTCCACATTGCAAGGTGCAATTCTGAAATTTTTTGCTTTTTCCTGCTAATCCTAGCATGATAAAGAAGATTCAAAGAGAGTGAGATGCCAGCTCCTTTCATTCAGTCAGTAGCTTCAAACATTTCTGGTATATGAAAAACATGTTTTTCAATGGCAAAAATCAATGAATATTGTAAATGCACAAACAGTAATATCTCCACATTGCAAGGTGCAATTCTGAAATTTTTTGCTTTTTCCTGCTAATCCTAGCATGATAAAGAAGATTCAAAGAGAGTGAGATGCCAGCTCCTTTCATTCAGTCAGTAGCTTCAAACATTTCTGGTATATGAAAAACATGTTTTTCAATGGCAAAAATCAATGAATATTGTAAATGCACAAACAGTAATATCTCCACATTGCAAGGTGCAATTCTGAAATTTTTTGCTTTTTCCTGCTAATCCTAGCATGATAAAGATTCAAAGAGAGTGAGATGCCAGCTCCTTTCATTCAGTCAGTAGCTTCAAACATTTCTGGTATATGAAAAACATGTTTTTCAATGGCAAAAATCAATGAATATTGTAAATGCACAAACAGTAATATCTCCACATTGCACGGTGCAATTCTGAAATTTTTAGCTTTTTCCTGTTAATCCTAGCATGATAAAGAAGATTCAAAGAGAGTGAGATGCCAGCTCCTTTCATTCAGTCATTAGCTTCAAACATTTCTGGTATATGAAAAACATGTTTTTCAATGGCAAAAATCAATGAATATTGTAAATGCACAAACAGTAATATCTCCACATTGCACAGTGCAATTCTGAAATTTTTAGCTTTTTCCTGTTAATCCTAGCATGATAAAGAAGATTCAAAGAGAGTGAGATGCCAGCTCCTTTCATTCAGTCAGTAGCTTCAAACATTTCTGGTATATGAAAAACATGTTTTTCAATGGCAAAAATCAATGAATATTGTAAATGCACAAACAGTAATATCTCCACATTGCAAGGTGCAATTCTGAAATTTTTTGCTTTTTCCTGCTAATCCTAGCATGATAAAGAAGATTCAAAGAGAGTGAGATGCCAGCTCCTTTCATTCAGTCAGTAGCTTCAAACATTTCTGGTATATGAAAAACATGTTTTTCAATGGCAAAAATCAATGAATATTGTAAATGCACAAACAGTAATATCTCCACATTGCACGGTGCAATTCTGAAATTTTTAGCTTTTTCCTGTTAATCCTAGCATGATAAAGAAGATTCAAAGAGAGTGAGATGCCAGCTCCTTTCATTCAGTCAGTAGCTTCAAACATTTCTGGTATATGAAAAACATGTTTTTCAATGGCAAAAATCAATGAATATTGTAAATGCACAAACAGTAATATCTCCACATTGCAAGGTGCAATTCTGAAATTTTTTGCTTTTTCCTGTTAATCCTAGCATGATAAAGAAGATTCAAAGAGAGTGAGATGCCAGCTCCTTTCATTCAGTCAGTAGCTTCAAACATTTCTGGTATATGAAAAACATGTTTTTCAATGGCAAAAATCAATGAATATTGTAAATGCACAAACAGTAATATCTCCACATTGCAAGGTGCAATTCTGAAATTTTTTGCTTTTTCCTGCTAATCCTAGCATGATAAAGAAGATTCAAAGAGAGTGAGATGCCAGCTCCTTTCATTCAGTCAGTAGCTTCAAACATTTCTGGTATATGAAAAACATGTTTTTCAATGGCAAAAATCAATGAATATTGTAAATGCACAAACAGTAATATCTCCACATTGCAAGGTGCAATTCTGAAATTTTTTGCTTTTTCCTGCTAATCCTAGCATGATAAAGAAGATTCAAAGAGAGTGAGATGCCAGCTCCTTTCATTCAGTCAGTAGCTTCAAACATTTCTGGTATATGAAAAACATGTTTTTCAATGGCAAAAATCAATGAATATTGTAAATGCACAAACAGTAATATCTCCACATTGCAAGGTGCAATTCTGAAATTTTTTGCTTTTTCCTGCTAATCCTAGCATGATAAAGATTCAAAGAGAGTGAGATGCCAGCTCCTTTCATTCAGTCAGTAGCTTCAAACATTTCTGGTATATGAAAAACATGTTTTTCAATGGCAAAAATCAATGAATATTGTAAATGCACAAACAGTAATATCTCCACATTGCACGGTGCAATTCTGAAATTTTTAGCTTTTTCCTGTTAATCCTAGCATGATAAAGAAGATTCAAAGAGAGTGAGATGCCAGCTCCTTTCATTCAGTCATTAGCTTCAAACATTTCTGGTATATGAAAAACATGTTTTTCAATGGCAAAAATCAATGAATATTGTAAATGCACAAACAGTAATATCTCCACATTGCACGGTGCAATTCTGAAATTTTTAGCTTTTTCCTGTTAATCCTAGCATGATAAAGAAGATTCAAAGAGAGTGAGATGCCAGCTCCTTTCATTCAGTCAGTAGCTTCAAACATTTCTGGTATATGAAAAACATGTTTTTCAATGGCAAAAATCAATGAATATTGTAAATGCACAAACAGTAATATCTCCACATTGCAAGGTGCAATTCTGAAATTTTTTGCTTTTTCCTGCTCCTCTTAGCATGATAAAGAAGATTCAAAGAGAGTGAGGTGCCAGCTCCTTTCATTCAGTCAGTAGCTTCAAACATTTCTGGTATATGAAAAACATGTTTTTCAATGGCAAAAATCAATGAATATTGTAAATGCACAAACAGTAATATCTCCACATTGCAAGGTGCAATTCTGAAATTTTTTGCTTTTTCCTGCTAATCCTAGCATGATAAAGAAGATTCAAAGAGAGTGAGATGCCAGCTCCTTTCATTCAGTCAGTAGCTTCAAACATTTCTGGTATATGAAAAACATGTTTTTCAATGGCAAAAATCAATGAATATTGTAAATGCACAAACAGTAATATCTCCACATTGCAAGGTGCAATTCTGAAATTTTTTGCTTTTTCCTGCTAATCCTAGCATGATAAAGAAGATTCAAAGAGAGTGAGATGCCAGCTCCTTTCATTCAGTCAGTAGCTTCAAACATTTCTGGTATATGAAAAACATGTTTTTCAATGGCAAAAATCAATGAATATTGTAAATGCACAAACAGTAATATCTCCACATTGCACGGTGCAATTCTGAAATTTTTAGCTTTTTCCTGTTAATCCTAGCATGATAAAGAAGATTCAAAGAGAGTGAGATGCCAGCTCCTTTCATTCAGTCAGTAGCTTCAAACATTTCTGGTATATGAAAAACATGTTTTTCAATGGCAAAAATCAATGAATATTGTAAATGCACAAACAGTAATATCTCCACATTGCAAGGTGCAATTCTGAAATTTTTTGCTTTTTCCTGTTAATCCTAGCATGATAAAGAAGATTCAAAGAGAGTGAGATGCCAGCTCCTTTCATTCAGTCAGTAGCTTCAAACATTTCTGGTATATGAAAAACATGTTTTTCAATGGCAAAAATCAATGAATATTGTAAATGCACAAACAGTAATATCTCCACATTGCAAGGTGCAATTCTGAAATTTTTTGCTTTTTCCTGCTAATCCTAGCATGATAAAGAAGATTCAAAGAGAGTGAGATGCCAGCTCCTTTCATTCAGTCAGTAGCTTCAAACATTTCTGGTATATGAAAAACATGTTTTTCAAAGGCAAAAATCAATGAATATTGTAAATGCACAAACAGTAATATCTCCACATTGCACGGTGCAATTCTGAAATTCTTAGCTTTTTCCTGTTAATCCTAGCATGATAAAGAAGATTCAAAGAGTGAGATGCCAGCTCCTTTCATTCAGTCAGTAGCTTCAAACATTTCTGGTATATGAAAAACATGTTTTTCAATGGCAAAAATCAATGAATATTGTAAATGCACAAACAGTAATATCTCCACATTGCACGGTGCAATTCTGAAATTTTTAGCTTTTTCCTGTTAATCCTAGCATGATAAAGAAGATTCAAAGAGAGTGAGATGCCAGCTCCTTTCATTCAGTCAGTAGCTTCAAACATTTCTGGTATATGAAAAACATGTTTTTCAATGGCAAAAATCAATGAATATTGTAAATGCACAAACAGTAATATCTCCACATTGCAAGGTGCAATTCTGAAATTTTTTGCTTTTTCCTGTTAATCCTAGCATGATAAAGAAGATTCAAAGAGAGTGAGATGCCAGCTCCTTTCATTCAGTCAGTAGCTTCAAACATTTCTGGTATATGAAAAACATGTTTTTCAATGGCAAAAATCAATGAATATTGTAAATGCACAAACAGTAATATCTCCACATTGCACGGTGCAATTCTGAAATTTTTAGCTTTTTCCTGTTAATCCTAGCATGATAAAGAAGATTCAAAGAGAGTGAGATGCCAGCTCCTTTCATTCAGTCAGTAGCTTCAAACATTTCTGGTATATGAAAAACATGTTTTTCAATGGCAAAAATCAATGAATATTGTAAATGCACAAACAGTAATATCTCCACATTGCAAGGTGCAATTCTGAAATTTTTTGCTTTTTCCTGTTAATCCTAGCATGATAAAGAAGATTCAAAGAGAGTGAGATGCCAGCTCCTTTCATTCAGTCAGTAGCTTCAAACATTTCTGGTATATGAAAAACGTTTTTCAATGGCAAAAATCAATGAATATTGTAAATGCACAAACAGTAATATCTCCACATTGCAAGGTGCAATTCTGAAATTTTTTGCTTTTTCCTGCTAATCCTAGCATGATAAAGAAGATTCAAAGAGAGTGAGATGCCAGCTCCTTTCATTCAGTCAGTAGCTTCAAACATTTCTGGTATATGAAAAACATGTTTTTCAATGGCAAAAATCAATGAATATTGTAAATGCACAAACAGTAATATCTCCACATTGCAAGGTGCAATTCTGAAATTTTTTGCTTTTTCCTGTTAATCCTAGCATGATAAAGAAGATTCAAAGAGAGTGAGATGCCAGCTCCTTTCATTCAGTCAGTAGCTTCAAACATTTCTGGTATATGAAAAACATGTTTTTCAATGGCAAAAATCAATGAATATTGTAAATGCACAAACAGTAATATCTCCACATTGCAAGGTGCAATTCTGAAATTTTTTGCTTTTTCCTGCTAATCCTAGCATGATAAAGAAGATTCAAAGAGAGTGAGATGCCAGCTCCTTTCATTCAGTCAGTAGCTTCAAACATTTCTGGTATATGAAAAACATGTTTTTCAAAGGCAAAAATCAATGAATATTGTAAATGCACAAACAGTAATATCTCCACATTGCACGGTGCAATTCTGAAATTCTTAGCTTTTTCCTGTTAATCCTAGCATGATAAAGAAGATTCAAAGAGTGAGATGCCAGCTCCTTTCATTCAGTCAGTAGCTTCAAACATTTCTGGTATATGAAAAACATGTTTTTCAATGGCAAAAATCAATGAATATTGTAAATGCACAAACAGTAATATCTCCACATTGCAAGGTGCAATTCTGAAATTTTTTGCTTTTTCCTGTTAATCCTAGCATGATAAAGAAGATTCAAAGAGAGTGAGATGCCAGCTCCTTTCATTCAGTCAGTAGCTTCAAACATTTCTGGTATATGAAAAACGTTTTTCAATGGCAAAAATCAATGAATATTGTAAATGCACAAACAGTAATATCTCCACATTGCAAGGTGCAATTCTGAAATTTTTTGCTTTTTCCTGCTAATCCTAGCATGATAAAGAAGATTCAAAGAGAGTGAGATGCCAGCTCCTTTCATTCAGTCAGTAGCTTCAAACATTTCTGGTATATGAAAAACATGTTTTTCAATGGCAAAAATCAATGAATATTGTAAATGCACAAACAGTAATATCTCCACATTGCAAGGTGCAATTCTGAAATTTTTTGCTTTTTCCTGTTAATCCTAGCATGATAAAGAAGATTCAAAGAGAGTGAGATGCCAGCTCCTTTCATTCAGTCAGTAGCTTCAAACATTTCTGGTATATGAAAAACATGTTTTTCAATGGCAAAAATCAATGAATATTGTAAATGCACAAACAGTAATATCTCCACATTGCAAGGTGCAATTCTGAAATTTTTTGCTTTTTCCTGCTAATCCTAGCATGATAAAGAAGATTCAAAGAGAGTGAGATGCCAGCTCCTTTCATTCAGTCAGTAGCTTCAAACATTTCTGGTATATGAAAAACATGTTTTTCAAAGGCAAAAATCAATGAATATTGTAAATGCACAAACAGTAATATCTCCACATTGCACGGTGCAATTCTGAAATTCTTAGCTTTTTCCTGTTAATCCTAGCATGATAAAGAAGATTCAAAGAGTGAGATGCCAGCTCCTTTCATTCAGTCAGTAGCTTCAAACATTTCTGGTATATGAAAAACATGTTTTTCAATGGCAAAAATCAATGAATATTGTAAATGCACAAACAGTAATATCTCCACATTGCACGGTGCAATTCTGAAATTTTTAGCTTTTTCCTGTTAATCCTAGCATGATAAAGAAGATTCAAAGAGAGTGAGATGCCAGCTCCTTTCATTCAGTCAGTAGCTTCAAACATTTCTGGTATATGAAAAACATGTTTTTCAATGGCAAAAATCAATGAATATTGTAAATGCACAAACAGTAATATCTCCACATTGCAAGGTGCAATTCTGAAATTTTTTGCTTTTTCCTGTTAATCCTAGCATGATAAAGAAGATTCAAAGAGAGTGAGATGCCAGCTCCTTTCATTCAGTCAGTAGCTTCAAACATTTCTGGTATATGAAAAACATGTTTTTCAATGGCAAAAATCAATGAATATTGTAAATGCACAAACAGTAATATCTCCACATTGCACGGTGCAATTCTGAAATTTTTAGCTTTTTCCTGTTAATCCTAGCATGATAAAGAAGATTCAAAGAGAGTGAGATGCCAGCTCCTTTCATTCAGTCAGTAGCTTCAAACATTTCTGGTATATGAAAAACATGTTTTTCAATGGCAAAAATCAATGAATATTGTAAATGCACAAACAGTAATATCTCCACATTGCAAGGTGCAATTCTGAAATTTTTTGCTTTTTCCTGTTAATCCTAGCATGATAAAGAAGATTCAAAGAGAGTGAGATGCCAGCTCCTTTCATTCAGTCAGTAGCTTCAAACATTTCTGGTATATGAAAAACGTTTTTCAATGGCAAAAATCAATGAATATTGTAAATGCACAAACAGTAATATCTCCACATTGCAAGGTGCAATTCTGAAATTTTTTGCTTTTTCCTGCTAATCCTAGCATGATAAAGAAGATTCAAAGAGAGTGAGATGCCAGCTCCTTTCATTCAGTCAGTAGCTTCAAACATTTCTGGTATATGAAAAACATGTTTTTCAATGGCAAAAATCAATGAATATTGTAAATGCACAAACAGTAATATCTCCACATTGCAAGGTGCAATTCTGAAATTTTTTGCTTTTTCCTGCTAATCCTAGCATGATAAAGAAGATTCAAAGAGAGTGAGATGCCAGCTCCTTTCATTCAGTCAGTAGCTTCAAACATTTCTGGTATATGAAAAACATGTTTTTCAATGGCAAAAATCAATGAATATTGTAAATGCACAAACAGTAATATCTCCACATTGCACGGTGCAATTCTGAAATTTTTAGCTTTTTCCTGTTAATCCTAGCATGATAAAGAAGATTCAAAGAGAGTGAGATGCCAGCTCCTTTCATTCAGTCAGTAGCTTCAAACATTTCTGGTATATGAAAAACATGTTTTTCAATGGCAAAAATCAATGAATATTGTAAATGCACAAACAGTAATATCTCCACATTGCAAGGTGCAATTCTGAAATTTTTTGCTTTTTCCTGTTAATCCTAGCATGATAAAGAAGATTCAAAGAGAGTGAGATGCCAGCTCCTTTCATTCAGTCAGTAGCTTCAAACATTTCTGGTATATGAAAAACATGTTTTTCAATGGCAAAAATCAATGAATATTGTAAATGCACAAACAGTAATATCTCCACATTGCAAGGTGCAATTCTGAAATTTTTTGCTTTTTCCTGCTAATCCTAGCATGATAAAGAAGATTCAAAGAGAGTGAGATGCCAGCTCCTTTCATTCAGTCAGTAGCTTCAAACATTTCTGGTATATGAAAAACATGTTTTTCAATGGCAAAAATCAATGAATATTGTAAATGCACAAACAGTAATATCTCCACATTGCACGGTGCAATTCTGAAATTCTTAGCTTTTTCCTGTTAATCCTAGCATGATAAAGAATATTCAAAGAGAGTGAGATGCCAGCTCCTTTCATTCAGTCAGTAGCTTCAAACATTTCTGGTATATGAAAAACATGTTTTTCAATGGCAAAAATCAATGAATATTGTAAATGCACAAACAGTAATATCTCCACATTGCAAGGTGCAATTCTGAAATTTTTTGCTTTTTCCTGCTAATCCTAGCATGATAAAGATTCAAAGAGAGTGAGATGCCAGCTCCTTTCATTCAGTCAGTAGCTTCAAACATTTCTGGTATATGAAAAACATGTTTTTCAATGGCAAAAATCAATGAATATTGTAAATGCACAAACAGTAATATCTCCACATTGCACGGTGCAATTCTGAAATTTTTAGCTTTTTCCTGTTAATCCTAGCATGATAAAGAAGATTCAAAGAGAGTGAGATGCCAGCTCCTTTCATTCAGTCATTAGCTTCAAACATTTCTGGTATATGAAAAACATGTTTTTCAATGGCAAAAATCAATGAATATTGTAAATGCACAAACAGTAATATCTCCACATTGCAAGGTGCAATTCTGAAATTTTTTGCTTTTTCCTGCTAATCCTAGCATGATAAAGATTCAAAGAGAGTGAGATGCCAGCTCCTTTCATTCAGTCAGTAGCTTCAAACATTTCTGGTATATGAAAAACATGTTTTTCAATGGCAAAAATCAATGAATATTGTAAATGCACAAACAGTAATATCTCCACATTGCACGGTGCAATTCTGAAATTTTTAGCTTTTTCCTGTTAATCCTAGCATGATAAAGAAGATTCAAAGAGAGTGAGATGCCAGCTCCTTTCATTCAGTCATTAGCTTCAAACATTTCTGGTATATGAAAAACATGTTTTTCAATGGCAAAAATCAATGAATATTGTAAATGCACAAACAGTAATATCTCCACATTGCACGGTGCAATTCTGAAATTTTTAGCTTTTTCCTGTTAATCCTAGCATGATAAAGAAGATTCAAAGAGAGTGAGATGCCTGCTCCTTTCATTCAGTCAGTAGCTTCAAACATTTCTGGTATATGAAAAACATGTTTTTCAATGGCAAAAATCAATGAATATTGTAAATGCACAAACAGTAATATCTCCACATTGCACGGTGCAATTCTGAAATTTTTAGCTTTTTCCTGTTAATCCTAGCATGATAAAGAAGATTCAAAGAGAGTGAGATGCCAGCTCCTTTCATTCAGTCATTAGCTTCAAACATTTCTGGTATATGAAAAACATGTTTTTCAATGGCAAAAATCAATGAATATTGTAAATGCACAAACAGTAATATCTCCACATTGCACGGTGCAATTCTGAAATTTTTAGCTTTTTCCTGTTAATCCTAGCATGATAAAGAAGATTCAAAGAGAGTGAGATGCCAGCTCCTTTCATTCAGTCAGTAGCTTCAAACATTTCTGGTATATGAAAAACATGTTTTTCAATGGCAAAAATCAATGAATATTGTAAATGCACAAACAGTAATATCTCCACATTGCAAGGTGCAATTCTGAAATTTTTTGCTTTTTCCTGTTAATCCTAGCATGATAAAGAAGATTCAAAGAGAGTGAGATGCCAGCTCCTTTCATTCAGTCAGTAGCTTCAAACATTTCTGGTATATGAAAAACATGTTTTTCAATGGCAAAAATCAATGAATATTGTAAATGCACAAACAGTAATATCTCCACATTGCAAGGTGCAATTCTGAAATTTTTAGCTTTTTCCTGCTAATCCTAGCATGATAAAGAAGATTCAAAGAGAGTGAGATGCCAGCTCCTTTCATTCAGTCAGTAGCTTCAAACATTTCTGGTATATGAAAAACATGTTTTTCAATGGCAAAAATCAATGAATATTGTAAATGCACAAACAGTAATATCTCCACATTGCACGGTGCAATTCTGAAATTTTTAGCTTTTTCCTGTTAATCCTAGCATGATAAAGAAGATTCAAAGAGAGTGAGATGCCAGCTCCTTTCATTCAGTCAGTAGCTTCAAACATTTCTGGTATATGAAAAACATGTTTTTCAATGGCAAAAATCAATGAATATTGTAAATGCACAAACAGTAATATCTCCACATTGCAAGGTGCAATTCTGAAATTTTTTGCTTTTTCCTGCTAATCCTAGCATGATAAAGAAGATTCAAAGAGAGTGAGATGCCAGCTCCTTTCATTCAGTCAGTAGCTTCAAACATTTCTGGTATATGAAAAACATGTTTTTCAATGGCAAAAATCAATGAATATTGTAAATGCACAAACAGTAATATCTCCACATTGCACGGTGCAATTCTGAAATTTTTAGCTTTTTCCTGTTAATCCTAGCATGATAAAGAAGATTCAAAGAGAGTGAGATGCCAGCTCCTTTCATTCAGTCAGTAGCTTCAAACATTTCTGGTATATGAAAAACATGTTTTTCAATGGCAAAAATCAATGAATATTGTAAATGCACAAACAGTAATATCTCCACATTGCAAGGTGCAATTCTGAAATTTTTTGCTTTTTCCTGTTAATCCTAGCATGATAAAGAAGATTCAAAGAGAGTGAGATGCCAGCTCCTTTCATTCAGTCAGTAGCTTCAAACATTTCTGGTATATGAAAAACATGTTTTTCAATGGCAAAAATCAATGAATATTGTAAATGCACAAACAGTAATATCTCCACATTGCAAGGTGCAATTCTGAAATTTTTTGCTTTTTCCTGCTAATCCTAGCATGATAAAGAAGATTCAAAGAGAGTGAGATGCCAGCTCCTTTCATTCAGTCAGTAGCTTCAAACATTTCTGGTATATGAAAAACATGTTTTTCAATGGCAAAAATCAATGAATATTGTAAATGCACAAACAGTAATATCTCCACATTGCAAGGTGCAATTCTGAAATTTTTTGCTTTTTCCTGCTAATCCTAGCATGATAAAGAAGATTCAAAGAGAGTGAGATGCCAGCTCCTTTCATTCAGTCAGTAGCTTCAAACATTTCTGGTATATGAAAAACATGTTTTTCAATGGCAAAAATCAATGAATATTGTAAATGCACAAACAGTAATATCTCCACATTGCACGGTGCAATTCTGAAATTTTTAGCTTTTTCCTGTTAATCCTAGCATGATAAAGAAGATTCAAAGAGAGTGAGATGCCAGCTCCTTTCATTCAGTCAGTAGCTTCAAACATTTCTGGTTTATGAAAAATATGTTTTTCAATGGCAAAAATCAATGAATATTGTAAATGCACAAACAGTAATATCTCCACATTGCAAGGTGCAATTCTGAAATTTTTTGCTTTTTCCTGTTAATCCTAGCATGATAAAGAAGATTCAAAGAGAGTGAGATGCCAGCTCCTTTCATTCAGTCAGTAGCTTCAAACATTTCTGGTATATGAAAAACATGTTTTTCAATGGCAAAAATCAATGAATATTGTAAATGCACAAACAGTAATATCTCCACATTGCAAGGTGCAATTCTGAAATTTTTTGCTTTTTCCTGCTAATCCTAGCATGATAAAGAAGATTCAAAGAGAGTGAGATGCCAGCTCCTTTCATTCAGTCAGTAGCTTCAAACATTTCTGGTATATGAAAAACATGTTTTTCAATGGCAAAAATCAATGAATATTGTAAATGCACAAACAGTAATATCTCCACATTGCACGGTGCAATTCTGAAATTCTTAGCTTTTTCCTGTTAATCCTAGCATGATAAAGAAGATTCAAAGAGAGTGAGATGCCAGCTCCTTTCATTCAGTCAGTAGCTTCAAACATTTCTGGTATATGAAAAACATGTTTTTCAATGGCAAAAATCAATGAATATTGTAAATGCACAAACAGTAATATCTCCACATTGCAAGGTGCAATTCTGAAATTTTTTGCTTTTTCCTGTTAATCCTAGCATGATAAAGAAGATTCAAAGAGAGTGAGATGCCAGCTCCTTTCATTCAGTCAGTAGCTTCAAACATTTCTGGTATATGAAAAACATGTTTTTCAATGGCAAAAATCAATGAATATTGTAAATGCACAAACAGTAATATCTCCACATTGCAAGGTGCAATTCTGAAATTTTTTGCTTTTTCCTGCTAATCCTAGCATGATAAAGAAGATTCAAAGAGAGTGAGATGCCAGCTCCTTTCATTCAGTCAGTAGCTTCAAACATTTCTGGTATATGAAAAACATGTTTTTCAATGGCAAAAATCAATGAATATTGTAAATGCACAAACAGTAATATCTCCACATTGCACGGTGCAATTCTGAAATTCTTAGCTTTTTCCTGTTAATCCTAGCATGATAAAGAAGATTCAAAGAGAGTGAGATGCCAGCTCCTTTCATTCAGTCAGTAGCTTCAAACATTTCTGGTATATGAAAAACATGTTTTTCAATGGCAAAAATCAATGAATATTGTAAATGCACAAACAGTAATATCTCCACATTGCAAGGTGCAATTCTGAAATTTTTTGCTTTTTCCTGCTAATCCTAGCATGATAAAGATTCAAAGAGAGTGAGATGCCAGCTCCTTTCATTCAGTCAGTAGCTTCAACATTTCTGGTATATGAAAAACATGTTTTTCAATGGCAAAAATCAATGAATATTGTAAATGCACAAACAGTAATATCTCCACATTGCACGGTGCAATTCTGAAATTTTAGCTTTTTCCTGTTAATCCTAGCATGATAAAGAAGATTCAAAGAGAGTGAGATGCCAGCTCCTTTCATTCAGTCAGTAGCTTCAAACATTTCTGGTATATGAATAACATGTTTTTCAATGGCAAAAATCAATGAATATTGTAAATGCACAAACAGTAATTTCTCCGCATTGCAAGGAGCAATTCTGAAATTTTTTGCTTTTTCCTGCTAATCCTAGCATGATAAAGAAGATTCAAAGAGAGTGAGATGCCGGCTCCTTTCATTCAGTCAGTAGCTTCAAACATTTCTGGTATATGAAAAACATGTTTTCAATGGCAAAAATCAATGAATATTGTAAATGCACAAACAGTAATATCTCCACATTGCACGGTGCAATTCTGAAATTTTTAGCTTTTCCTGTTAATCCTAGCATGATAAAGAAGATTCAAAGAGAGTGAGATGCCAGCTCCTTTCATTCAGTCAGTAGCTTCAAACATTTCTGGTATATGAAAAACATGTTTTTCAATGGCAAAAATCAATGAATATTGTAAATGCACAAACAGTAATATCTCCACATTGCACGGTGCAATTCTGAAATTTTTAGCTTTTTCCTGTTAATCCTAGCATGATAAAGAAGATTCAAAGAGAGTGAGATGCCAGCTCCTTTCATTCAGTCAGTAGCTTCAAACATTTCTGGTATATGAAAAACATGTTTTTCAATGGCAAAAATCAATGAATATTGTAAATGCACAAACAGTAATATCTCCACATTGCAAGGTGCAATTCTGAAATTTTTTGCTTTTTCCTGCTAATCCTAGCATGATAAAGAAGATTCAAAGAGAGTGAGATGCCAGCTCCTTTCATTCAGTCAGTAGCTTCAAACATTTCTGGTATATGAAAAACATGTTTTTCAATGGCAAAAATCAATGAATATTGTAAATGCACAAACAGTAATATCTCCACATTGCACGGTGCAATTCTGAAATTTTTAGCTTTTTCCTGTTAATCCTAGCATGATAAAGAAGATTCAAAGAGAGTGAGATGCCAGCTCCTTTCATTCAGTCAGTAGCTTCAAACATTTCTGGTATATGAAAAACATGTTTTTCAATGGCAAAAATCAATGAATATTGTAAATGCACAAACAGTAATATCTCCACATTGCAAGGTGCAATTCTGAAATTTTTTGCTTTTTCCTGTTAATCCTAGCATGATAAAGAAGATTCAAAGAGAGTGAGATGCCAGCTCCTTTCATTCAGTCAGTAGCTTCAAACATTTCTGGTATATGAAAAACATGTTTTTCAATGGCAAAAATCATGAATATTGTAAATGCACAACAGTAATATCTCCACATTGCACGGTGCAATTCTGAAATTTTTAGCTTTTTCCTGTTAATCCTAGCATGATAAAGAAGATTCAAAGAGAGTGAGATGCCAGCTCCTTTCATTCAGTCAGTAGCTTCAAACATTTCTGGTATATGAAAAACATGTTTTTCAATGGCAAAAATCAATGAATATTGTAAATGCACAAACAGTAATATCTCCACATTGCAAGGTGCAATTCTGAAATTTTTTGCTTTTTCCTGTTAATCCTAGCATGATAAAGAAGATTCAAAGAGAGTGAGATGCCAGCTCCTTTCATTCAGTCAGTAGCTTCAAACATTTCTGGTATATGAAAAACGTTTTTCAATGGCAAAAATCAATGAATATTGTAAATGCACAAACAGTAATATCTCCACATTGCAAGGTGCAATTCTGAAATTTTTTGCTTTTTCCTGCTAATCCTAGCATGATAAAGAAGATTCAAAGAGAGTGAGATGCCAGCTCCTTTCATTCAGTCAGTAGCTTCAAACATTTCTGGTATATGAAAAACATGTTTTTCAATGGCAAAAATCAATGAATATTGTAAATGCACAAACAGTAATATCTCCACATTGCAAGGTGCAATTCTGAAATTTTTTGCTTTTTCCTGCTAATCCTAGCATGATAAAGAAGATTCAAAGAGAGTGAGATGCCAGCTCCTTTCATTCAGTCAGTAGCTTCAAACATTTCTGGTATATGAAAAACATGTTTTTCAATGGCAAAAATCAATGAATATTGTAAATGCACAAACAGTAATATCTCCACATTGCACGGTGCAATTCTGAAATTTTTAGCTTTTTCCTGTTAATCCTAGCATGATAAAGAAGATTCAAAGAGAGTGAGATGCCAGCTCCTTTCATTCAGTCAGTAGCTTCAAACATTTCTGGTATATGAAAACATGTTTTTCAATGGCAAAAATCAATGAATATTGTAAATGCACAAACAGTAATATCTCCACATTGCAAGGTGCAATTCTGAAATTTTTTGCTTTTTCCTGTTAATCCTAGCATGATAAAGAAGATTCAAAGAGAGTGAGATGCCAGCTCCTTTCATTCAGTCAGTAGCTTCAAACATTTCTGGTATATGAAAAACATGTTTTTCAATGGCAAAAATCAATGAATATTGTAAATGCACAAACAGTAATATCTCCACATTGCAAGGTGCAATTCTGAAATTTTTTGCTTTTTCCTGCTAATCCTAGCATGATAAAGAAGATTCAAAGAGAGTGAGATGCCAGCTCCTTTCATTCAGTCAGTAGCTTCAACATTTCTGGTATATGAAAAACATGTTTTTCAATGGCAAAAATCAATGAATATTGTAAATGCACAAACAGTAATATCTCCACATTGCACGGTGCAATTCTGAAATTCTTAGCTTTTTCCTGTTAATCCTAGCATGATAAAGAAGATTCAAAGAGAGTGAGATGCCAGCTCCTTTCATTCAGTCAGTAGCTTCAAACATTTCTGGTATATGAAAAACATGTTTTTCAATGGCAAAAATCAATGAATATTGTAAATGCACAAACAGTAATATCTTCACATTGCAAGGTGCAATTCTGAAATTTTTGCTTTTTCCTGCTAATCCTAGCATGATAAAGATTCAAAGAGAGTGAGATGCCAGCTCCTTTCATTCAGTCAGTAGCTTCAAACATTTCTGGTATATGAAAACATGTTTTTCAATGGCAAAAATCAATGAATATTGTAAATGCACAAACAGTAAATATCTCCACATTGCACGGTGCAATTCTGAAATTTTTAGCTTTTTCCTGTTAATCCTAGCATGATAAAGAAGATTCAAAGAGAGTGAGATGCCAGCTCCTTTCATTCAGTCATTAGCTTCAAACATTTCTGGTATATGAAAAACATGTTTTCAATGGCAAAAATCAATGATATTGTAAATGCACAAACAGTAATATCTCCACATTGCACAGTGCAATTCTGAAATTTTAGCTTTTTCCTGTTAATCCTAGCATGATAAAGAAGATTCAAAGAGAGTGAGATGCCAGCTCCTTTCATTCAGTCAGTAGCTTCAAACATTTCTGGTATATGAAAAACATGTTTTTCAATGGCAAAAATCAATGAATATTGTAAATGCACAAACAGTAATATCTCCACATTGCAAGGTGCAATTCTGAATTTTTTGCTTTTTCCTGCTAATCCTAGCATGATAAAGAAGATTCAAAGAGAGTGAGATGCCAGCTCCTTTCATTCAGTCAGTAGCTTCAAACATTTCTGGTATATGAAAAACATGTTTTTCAATGGCAAAATCAATGAATATTGTAAATGCACAAACAGTAATATCTCCACATTGCACGGTGCAATTCTGAAATTTTTAGCTTTTTCCTGTTAATCCTAGCATGATAAAGAAGATTCAAAGAGAGTGAGATGCCAGCTCCTTTCATTCAGTCAGTAGCTTCAAACATTTCTGGTATATGAAAAACATGTTTTTCAATGGCAAAAATCAATGAATATTGTAAATGCACAAACAGTAATATCTCCACATTGCAAGGTGCAATTCTGAAATTTTTTGCTTTTTCCTGTTAATCCTAGCATGATAAAGAAGATTCAAAGAGAGTGAGATGCCAGCTCCTTTCATTCAGTCAGTAGCTTCAAACATTTCTGGTATATGAAAAACATGTTTTTCAATGGCAAAAATCAATGAATATTGTAAATGCACAAACAGTAATATCTCCACATTGCAAGGTGCAATTCTGAAATTTTTTGCTTTTTCCTGCTAATCCTAGCATGATAAAGAAGATTCAAAGAGAGTGAGATGCCAGCTCCTTTCATTCAGTCAGTAGCTTCAAACATTTCTGGTATATGAAAAACATGTTTTTCAATGGCAAAATCAATGAATATTGTAAATGCACAAACAGTAATATCTCCACATTGCACGGTGCAATTCTGAAATTTTTAGCTTTTTCCTGTTAATCCTAGCATGATAAAGAAGATTCAAAGAGAGTGAGATGCCAGCTCCTTTCATTCAGTCAGTAGCTTCAAACATTTCTGGTATATGAAAAACATGTTTTTCAATGGCAAAAATCAATGAATATTGTAAATGCACAAACAGTAATATCTCCACATTGCAAGGTGCAATTCTGAAATTTTTTGCTTTTTCCTGCTAATCCTAGCATGATAAAGAAGATTCAAAGAGAGTGAGATGCCAGCTCCTTTCATTCAGTCAGTAGCTTCAAACATTTCTGGTATATGAAAAACATGTTTTTCAATGGCAAAAATCAATGAATATTGTAAATGCACAAACAGTAATATCTCCACATTGCACGGTGCAATTCTGAAATTTTTAGCTTTTTCCTGTTAATCCTAGCATGATAAAGAAGATTCAAAGAGAGTGAGATGCCAGCTCCTTTCATTCAGTCAGTAGCTTCAAACATTTCTGGTATATGAAAACATGTTTTTCAATGGCAAAAATCAATGAATATTGTAAATGCACAAACAGTAATATCTCCACATTGCAAGTGCAATTCTGAAATTTTTTGCTTTTTTCCTGTTAATCCTAGCATGATAAAGAAGATTCAAAGAGAGTGAGATGCCAGCTCCTTTCATTCAGTCAGTAGCTTCAAACATTTCTGGTATATGAAAACATGTTTTTCAATGGCAAAAATCAATGAATATTGTAAATGCACAAACAGTAATATCTCCACATTGCACGGTGCAATTCTGAATTTTTAGCTTTTTCCTGTTAATCCTAGCATGATAAAGAAGATTCAAAGAGAGTGAGATGCCAGCTCCTTTCATTCAGTCAGTAGCTTCAAACATTTCTGGTATATGAAAAACATGTTTTTCAATGGCAAAAATCAATGAATATTGTAAATGCACAAACAGTAATATCTCCACATTGCACGGTGCAATTCTGAAATTTTTAGCTTTTCCTGTTAATCCTAGCATGATAAAGAAGATTCAAAGAGAGTGAGATGCCAGCTCCTTTCATTCAGTCAGTAGCTTCAAACATTTCTGGTATATGAAAAACATGTTTTTCAATGGCAAAAATCAATGAATATTGTAAATGCACAAACAGTAATATCTCCACATTGCAAGGTGCAATTCTGAAATTTTTTGCTTTTTCCTGTTAATCCTAGCATGATAAAGAAGATTCAAAGAGAGTGAGATGCCAGCTCCTTTCATTCA